>NC_085138.1:395679226-395719118 GCF_035046485.1 Aedes albopictus | reverse complement strand
GCGAGTTAGAGTCAAATTGAGAATCTAGTCGAGTTTAAAAGTTCATAGGGAGGTAAAGTTACATTTTAAATTATGATTCCATATCTGCTTCTCTAGTGAGTCCTTAATTATGGTACTTAATTAAGATGAAATCCGAGTATGGTGATTTGACCTTTTTTATTTTTTTACTATAATTACGTTTGATGATTATTAAAAGGTTTTCTGCTCAAATAACAGTGTGGACTTGTATATTCTACCAGAGTGTTGGATTACTTTTATGGGGATAATATCCCTAAGGTGGCGACCGCAAATTATGTATCGTTCAAGGAGGAGGGAGGGGGAGTTACAGTTCATTCAAAAATTTTAGGTTTTTCATACAAAAAAGCGCAACGGAGGGGGAGGGAAAAATCAAGAAATGTCGATTCCCGCGTTACACAGAAAAAAATATTCATGTAAAATTCAGCGAAATATCATGCACATAAAGGGAATGCTAGAGTAAGTTCATATTTACAAGAGATATCATGTAAAATTACATAACGTTCGTGTAAATTTCCGCTAATAGTTCCATAACCGGTTGGAGTTCATGATAGTTTACGCGATGGTGGCGGAACAAGGATGGGAACACTCACTTGGAAAGAGTTACACTCACTTGCTGTTTTCTCGGCTCAGAAGCGTGCTAAGAAGAAACGATGTGTGGACGACTTTTGCCTTGTGATTTTGTTCAAAAGTTTGCCGAATGGAGTAAGGGTCGCACACGCATACCGAAGACGTGAGGGAGCTGCGAAGACAACTCTCTACGAGGTGAATGTAAATTACACTCACCTCGTGGAGAGTCGCTTTCACAGCTCTGTCACGACTTTGGTTTGCGTTTGCGACCCTTACTGTATTCGGCAAACTTTTAGATAAAACCACAAGGCAAAAGTCGTTCATACATTGTTTCTTGATTGCACGCTTCTGAGCTGAGAAAATAGCAAGTGAGTGTAAATCTTTGCAAGTGAGTGTTCCCATCCCTGGGCGGAAATTTACACGATGGTAATGTAGTTCTACATTATATCTCATGTAAAACTGCACTAACTCTAGCATTCCCTTTACATGCATGATTTCACGCTGAATTTTAGTTAGATAATTTTTTTGTGTACGTAATAAATTGATGCTGCCTAATAGTAGCATTTATCAGGAAAATCTGATTATTTCAATTTCACTCAAAGTTTTGGCGCTATAAAAATTCCAATCATCAAAGGATGCATTTGTGGAACAATTCAGTGATATCTTCAGACATTGCTCCATGGACTCCTGTATAAATCCTTCCGAAACTCCCAGATCGATTTATTCAGAACGTTTTTCAGCGATTGTTTATAAAAAATCTTTCAGGAATGCCCTGTAGAATTTCTCCTTGGATACCTTCCGTAATTGCTCCATGGATGCCTTTAGAAAATCTTTTTTAAAAATTCCTTTCGGAAAGTCTTTCACGGATTATTTTCGAAAGTTTTTTAAATACCTCTGCCATTTACCACGCTGAGGCCTGGGATCGAATCATACTCCCGATATATTCACAAAATGAGGGTTCTTCCTTCGAAAGGGGTTCCGAGATGAACTAGCCTAGGGTTAAAAATCTCGTTAATACAGACATAAAAAAACCTCTGCCATGGATTTTTTTCAGAAATTGCTCTTTAATTTCATTTAGCGCTACCTCTTGAGTATCCTCCAAAAATTTCTCCAAGAACTCCTCTAGAAAACCTTTCATGGGTTTCCTCAGAAATTCCGCCCTCAAATTTTTCAAAATTCCCTACGACAATTCTGCCAGGAAATCATCCTCGGATTTCTTCAGAAATGCTTAAAGCTATTCAGTCCGAAAATAAAAATTCCTCCAGAAATAACTCCTCAGGAAATTTCTCCACGATTTTTTCTTGAAAATCTTCACAGACTTCTATAGGAACTTTTCCAAAGTTTTCTTCAGAAATTCTTCCAGGGATTCTTTAAAAAATTTCCCTGAAATTTTCTCCAGAAATTCCTTATGAGTTATCTTCGTAAATTTGCCCTAGGATTCCATCATGAAATCAACTATGAATTGAATTTGCTCCACGCTTACGGGGATTTCTCTAAAAATTTTTATAGTTATTAAAAAGATATTCTTTCGTAAATTCATCCTGTGTTTTTTTCGAAAAATCTTGCAGAGATTGATTTAAAAATTCGTTCAGGAAGTTTTGGAATTATGGCTCTGAGAATTCCATTAGAAATTCCCTCCAGAAGGTATCCAAAAACTACTTCGTTGTATTTTTTTTTTCAGATATTCCTTTCATTCGAAAGTATATTCCGAGATTTTTACTCACATTTTACTGCAGATTTCTTCCAAAACTTCTCTGAAGGGGTCGTCGTTGTGAATGTGTCGTTCATTTATTGCTCTTGGATATTCCGCCAGGGATTCATTTAAAAATATCTTCAGATTCTTCTTGAGAATTTCAAGAGTTTCTTTAGGAATTTCAGTGCGGGATATCTTCAACAATGGAGTTTTTCGAATGAGAGTATTAAAAGAGGGTATTTTGCATAGAATGAATCGAAAAATCGGTAAAAGAGAATTGAGTTTTACAAAAACTCATCAAAACATTTATGAAAAAAAATACTACCGAGGGTTTCTTCAACAATTTCATGAGTAAATCTGTCAGGGATTCCTACAGAAATTCCGACACAATTCCTGTGGCTGGAAATGCACAAAAATACCTGGAAGAATTCTTCAAAGAATCTCTGATGGAAATTCTAAAGAAATCCTTGGATGATTGTCCGAAAGAATCCATTCTTATTATAACTTTGGAGATTCCTTGAAGAAATTCTTGAAAATTTTCTGTAGAAATTCTTGGACAAAAAATTCTGAGAATGTACTTGAATTAACTCCTTGAGAAATTTCATGAGGAACACTGAAAGCTATTTCAAGGAAAAATTGCTTGAGATATTTTTCAAAGGAGTCCTGCAGATATCTGTAGAGAAACTTCTAAAGGAATCTTTTAAAAATGTGTGCAAAAATTCCTGCAAAAATTTCAGACGAAGGTACTGGTGGAATTCTTGTGAAAATCCACCAATAAATTTCTGAGGGATCCCAGGAAGATTTTTTAAGGAAATCCTAAGAAAAACTCCTGGGAATATTTCTGAAGGAAATTATAGAAGAATTTTTTATGCATTGTTTTCAGGGATAATTCAAGTATATAAAAATCTGAAGGAAATCCTTAAGAAACAAAACTCATCCTGAAAAAAAGTGAAAACTGCTGTTTTATGTTTTTAAATGTATATTATGAAAGAATCTTTGAAAGAATACCAGGACAAAGAGGAGAACCCTCTGCAAGTATACATAGAGGCACTCACTGATCATTTTTATTGGAAAATCCCAAGGAATACATTCAGGAATAGTTTCTGTGGGAATTGCTGAGAGAATCTTTGGAGAAATTTAGTAGGCATCACCGGAATAAAATATATAAGAATACCTGAAGTAAGGTCTCAATAAGCCTCAAGCAATCTCTGAAGGAAATTCATGAGAATTTTCCAATGAAAATTCTTAATAAATGCCTAATAGAATCTTTGATTATATGGAACAAGACTTGAGGAAATTTTGGAGAAATTTCATCTATATTTCTTAAAATAGATTAGCGAAAAATCTGCTTTTTAAAAGTGGAGGAGTTTTTGAATGAATATCTTAAATAATCTCCAAATATCTGTATTTTTTTTCTTGAAAATTCATCTTTTGAAAAAGTATTTGGAGGAACTTCTTGGTAAAACATTTAGACATTTCCTGAACTCTTGAGAGATTTTCAGAAGAATTATGATGGGAAATTCTAACAGAAATTTTTGGAGAAACACATTGTGTCAATGCACAAACTTCCGTAGCAAACCTTGAGGGAATTTCCTAAATAATCGCCATAGGAATCCCACAAAGAATTTTTGAACGAACATTGCTTGAATCATTCTCGAAAACCCTACGAGAATCTTCTTAAAATGTTTGACAAATTCTGAAAGAATCCCTAAAGGTATTTCTGGTGGTATCCTTGGAGGTAATCATGGTACTGTACGGAGCAAGGAATTCATTCTAAACTCTAGAAGACTTTTTGGAGGAATCTCCAGAAGAGTTATTAACACAAATTTCAGTATTTAAAGTCATTCCAATAATGGCGGTATTTCAGTATAGGGGGCACGAAAATTTGGAAATATCGAGTAACCAGCTCTGAGTTTACCAAGACAGCACTGGAAATTTCTCCTTGAATTACTTAAGATGTTTCTTCGCGAATATCTCTTCTGAATTTCTTCAGATATTCCTCGTTCAGAAATTCCTTTAGTGATTTTTTTTCGAGAAATCTCCCAGAAGAAATTTCTCCTAGAATTCGTTTTTAAGAAAATCCTCGAGAAGCTTTGCAGAAGTTATTCCGGGATTTTGTTTTTCAGAAAATCCACCAAAACTTCATAAAATTATATCTCATGGAATACTTTCAAATATCCTTCTTGTTTTAATTTGGATTTGTTTTTCGGGATTTGCTTTAAAAATCCTTGCAGGGATTCTTTCAGAATTTTCACTAAAGGTTGCTCCACAACTTTTTTCAGCGATTCCTCCAGAAAACTGAAATCAGCGTTCTTTCGCGACTTTTTACCATGTGTGTATTGATTTGGACTTTTCTACACGAAAGGCTTGTCCTCAAAAAGTCCTTTAGATATTCTGTTAAGGGTTCCTCCTTTGAGAAATTATTCAGAACAAGAGATCGCTTCAGAAATTTCGTCGTGATTTTTTTTTTTCAGAAATTGCTCAGGGATCCCAAGTAACAATTTTGATTCTATTTGGTTTTATTTGTTTTTATGACAGTTTTATCGGAACATTACATATTCTAGTTGATCTTATCGAAGTTTCAGCTGAGCATAACTATTCTTCATCAATTTGTGGTTTTAAGAACACCTCCAAGAATACTTGAGATTCAATCCATAAAACCATAAACACTACAAGAACTGTTGAACTTATTTTCAGTTTTATAAGGCTCTAGTAGTTATCTTCAATCAACCAATCTTGAGCAAGTGCAACTGTTCTCGCATAAGAATAGTTTGATACATGAAAAATATAAAAAAACTCAAGCATCCGTTTTTTTATTTTCATCGTTCCATTGGCAGCGATTATCAATCAAGAACACCTATCCGGAAAACCTCAACGCGGTGCAGTACCAAATTCCTCCGGTTGCAGCATCCGAAATGAGGTCGTTCGGTCATCCAGGACGTTGATTCCCGTGCAATCGGGGGTCAAATTATCGACCTGCAAAATCAACAAACTACTTACCCGTTGGAAATGCTGACCGGAGGAATAAGGCGCTGCGCCGCCTTGAGGCCGGTTCTCGGAGAAGGCCTACCTGGTTAGAAATGGTACCGGGGATGATAAAATTGAACGGGCGGCTCAGAAAATCCACCGCGGTGCGATAATTTATTGTTTGTTTACAACTTGGCATACTCGATTTATAACGTTCTCGGCGGAGTTTGTATAAACCTACATCAAGAACGTTATAAACCTAAGTACTCTGGAGTAATACTTCTTACCCTTGTTTAAGTTGGAATAAATTTAAGACGTTCTTGATGGAGGCCAATTAGGCTGCATTGAGAACGTTATAAATCC
Organism: Aedes albopictus; assembly: GCF_035046485.1. Lineage (NCBI taxonomy): Eukaryota > Metazoa > Arthropoda > Insecta > Diptera > Culicidae > Aedes > Aedes albopictus. Next base: position 395,713,510 of record NC_085138.1, on the reverse strand, counting down.
AGGTATTCTTGAGTTATGCTTGTAACTCTGGCATGAGTTGAAAGAAATTTAAGACGATCTTATGGTGATGTTGATTAAAACCATCGATAATGGACCGACCACCGGCCCAGATTTCAATGGAAGCCATGTTGAGAAAACTCATGAACAATGTTCTCACGACCAGGAATAATATTTTTGAATATTTTATTAGTGCATTATAATGGAAGCGCGTTGCAATTTTTGGAAGTATCTTGCAACATATATACGATGAATTTTGCTTGGCATTTGGCATCCTTGTAACACCACGGAAATATTTCCAATTTGTGTAATAAATTAATCCCGATTACAATAATGTGTCATTTCCATTGTGTGTTTTTTTTGTCAATTTAATTCACCAAACTTTTCTGTCGACATAAAAGCTGCAACAGCAACAACACTGACAAATTTATTATCGTTTTATCGTACACTTGAAGAGTTCTACAAGGAGAGATCAATTCGCCTTGAGGACAACTTGGGAAGTACAACAAGTTTTAAGAGAAATTTAAAAACAACTCTTCAAGAGCATCTTAGGATGGGCCCCTTTAGTCTTATGGCGGGTTTATGATTGAGTTGATGTCGTTTTGCAGAGCAATTTAGTTTATGCATGGTTTTAAAGAATAGGTGTTGAAGAATACTTCAAAAGCATTATAAAAATAATTTTGTTACTTGGGATGCCTTCAGGAGTTTCTTCCAGAAATTTATCGAATTTCTCAGAATTACCTCAAAATTTCCTCTTCAAAAAACCTCTTCAATTTTTCCATGGATCTCTTTGAAAATATTTTCAGATTCTTTAGGAAATGTTTAAAAACTTAGAAACTCTTTCAGATTGCTCAAAAAATCCTCAATGGAATCTTAAAAAAAATATATTTTATTGATTCATTTTAGTCCTGGAATTCTTTTGGCAAATCCACTTAAAATCGATGTAGAAATTTCCATAAAACTGTTTAAGAAAATAATCGACGAATTTCTTCTTCAATTGCGGCATGGATATTAATTTGCAAAATTTTGCAGGGGTTCCTTTTAGAAAGTCTTCCCTGGATTTCTTCAAAAAATTCTTCAGATATTATTTATGAAAATCTTCTATGAGTTGCTTTAATAACTCTTCCATAATTTTATACAGAAATTTCTCTTGAAAGCTTCCCGTGGACTTCCTCTGAAATTCATTCATGTATTTTTTTAAGAAACCCGTAAGTGAATTATTATGGAGATTCTCCATGAATTCCCTCAGAAATTCTCGAAGTAATTAATTTAGAAATTCAGAAAATCCAAATTTCTTCTCAAAGTTATACAAAGATTTCGTAAGAACATGCTGTACTAGAAATTACTTCAAAATTTTCTTAATATTTTTTCGGAGTCATTCAGAAATTCCTCTAGTGATTCTCCAGGAATCTCTCACAAGTTTCCACTAGAAGACGAATTTCGCGCCAAATCGACCAACGGTTGCCAGCACCCTCTCAGAATCGAATGAAACTTGGTGGACATAAACAATAGATGTTTCTAAGTAACTTTGCATACTTTGTTTTTCGAAATTTTTCAAGAGTAACTTTTGAAGAGGGCCTATCTTTTCATTGATTTTTTAAAATCGATATTACTCAAAAAATGACAAGAGCTACAAAAAGTGTTGTATGCGGGGGAACGTCAAATTCTATGAAGTTTTTTAAAAAATTTAAAAAAATGAAAAATTTCTTCCTACACTGAAAAAAAAGGTTTTAAAAATGAATAATTAAACTTTTAAGTATCGTATTGCTTTTTTAAAGGCTTTTTATCCACAGCAATTTACCCAAGGATTTCTTCAGAGCTTGAGCATAATTCTTTTCAATGGTTCCAGCAGGAATTTATCCTGGAATTTCTGCAGAAACTCATAAAGAGTTTGGTCCAGAAATTCCTCAGCGTATTCCTGAGTTTTCTAAGAAATTACTCCGGGATTTCTTACAACCCTAGTCGTGCATTGTGGTCAATATGTCCCAGACAAGTACGCTAAGCGTGAACTACTACAACTAATACACGAAGAAGATTAAGTACACTTTCATGAATTACTCCTCGGATACATTCACCGTCTTATGCTAAGAGAAAATCCAACAATATGTGCAAGGAATTTCTACAGGCCTTCTTTAATTTTCCAAGAGAATTTTCTTGGACTACTTTTAAAAGTACTCCTGTTTCTCCAGGTTGGTCATAAACTCGTTTACTGGGTCCTCCCAGGATTTCAAAAAAAATACTTAGAGGTTTTATATAAGATTTCCCAAGGATTTCTCATAAAATCACAAGATATTATTCTAAGAATTTTTCCAAGGATTTTTCAAATGTAGAATTTCTTCTTCTTTAGAAAATTATATTTTAATCGGAAATTCAGCTTGCTTCAGGTATTTCAAGAGGGGTTTTTCAGTAATTCCTCCAGAGATTTTCACAGGAACTCAACTACCGATTAGTTCAAAAATTTCATCAGGAATTCTTTTTTAAAGACACTACACCGTCTTCAACCAGAGGTTGTACAGACTGAACAAGCACTAACATTAGACAACGGACAACACACACATAACACCCAGTGGCCCAGTGGAGAATTTTCCGTTTGACGAAAAGTTTTCTCCGACTGGAGCGGGAATCGAACCCACACTCTGAGACTTTCGAAACGCCTAGATGACTGACGCCTCCAGCCGCACGGCCACGAAGCCCACTAATCATTTATTTAATGAGCGTATTTTTCAATTGGAGACTTTTACTCTTATATTTCCATAGCTCTCTCACGACTTTGGTATGCGTGTGCGACCATTACTTTATTTGGCAATCTTTTAGATAAAATTACAAGGTAAAAGTCTTTCAATACTGCTTTATGATAGTATGCTTCTAAGTTGAGACAATAGCAAATGAAAGCGATTGTTATTCCTTGCAAGTGAGTGTTCCCATTCATGACAAGCTTCAGTAGTTTTTGGAGTAGACTTACACGTCAAGTATCTCTTGAAGTATACTGAGTAATACAAAGTGTTTCAAGTGATTTCCAAGGGACTTCATTAGAGCTTATGGGAAGTCTGCAGATGTTTTTGAATGCGATTTAGTAGATTTCAGGAAGCGTAAATGAAAACTCCATACAAAAAAAAAATCATCGTCTTATTTTCGCATGATTCGTCGAGAAATGATGAGACTTTTTTTACGCGGTTTTTGAATTTTGAACTGAGTTTTTTTTTACGCGGTACGTATCCCCCGCGTAAAAAAAAACCTGAATGTAATCCAAGTAATTTTTTTCAGACAAATATAATAGAAGACGTTTTAAGAACCATGATAAAACTCATATATAAAGAATTAGCTTTTATGACGATTCTCAAAACATTTTCAAGAATGATTGGTCATCGAAATGTTTACAGGAAAATGACGCTTGTAGATTTGATTTAACTCAAGTGAATTAGAAACCTTCTATAAATGATGTAGCATTTTATGGGGAAGGGGAGAGTGTCTGAAATTGCTACGAGCCATGTATTAGATATGGGAAAATAATCTATAGGAGTGTTGATAATCGGCTAAAAATGCTACGTCATTTGTGGATGCTCCCTACTGGAAGTCCCTAATAAGTCATTAAACTCACTAATTGACCGAACACCGTTGCATTATTCCCGCTCCAGCTTATCCGAAAAAAAAATGAAATCATTTTAGGTGATATTACATTAATAAGGGTTCCTCAAAAGGCTTTTCTTAAATGGATGCTGCCTAAATGATGGTTCCAGTGTACGCCAAAGGCCATATCAATACTCAAACATTTCTGATCATCTGGAACCGGCTATTGATCGAAATTGTATGCCACCGTGGCCAAATATTATTGCAATAATGTCCTTAATATGCGTAGATAAGACAATTTTGTAGATTTTGTGGAAGTCACATGATCCGTGTCAGTGTTATACATCTTCCATCTTTGTTTTAATTAGTCTGATAGATCTTCTGGGAGAATCCGTTTTTGATTCTCTTTATTCTGGTGTTATCAGGTGCTGGATTTTGAAATCTACATGGAAATGATTACATATTGTATTTGTAATTTCAATTCAGTCAGTAGTATAATACACTTTGAAATCAAAGTCCATTTATCATTGTGAACACCAATACAGTTGGTAAAATAAATTTCACCGCCAACATTAATCAGCATCAATCTTACCGAACTTTACATATCTCTCATTCGTTAGTCACGGGCGCAATCGTTGAAAGCCATCAACCATTAACTTCCAGGCGCATTCGAAAAGTGAAAGAAACTCCGAAAAATTTGCACTTCACAACCGGTAAAATGGAACACTTAGTTACCCCCTCCCGAACCCATGAGTTACCGTCTCGTCGTGCCATCACCGTCATCGTGAAGTGCATGATCGCTTGTCAAAATATTTCTCGCATCTTCGGTGGGCTGATAAATTCCCAACGACAAGGACATGACTTCAAAATCACATCAATCACACTGGTAGTCCGGCTGAATGGAGTGAGTAGCGGTGAGAAGACGAATGGGCGTCAGTTGAGGTGGTGGTGGCGGCGAGCCTGAGAAGTTGAAAAATTGTAACTGTTAGCACCGGAGATAGGAAACTTTGTCCGATACTTTTCGACTTCCCTTGGCGGCAGAACATCAGCACTAAGGTGGCCCACACTTATATGAAAAACACAAATTTCGAAAAATGCCAAGTCTTACCTCCTTAATCAGTTGTTTTGGACTCCCAGAAGCTACGTTCAAAATTTGAGCAAAATCAATTAAGCCTAAGGGGGCGCTCAAAACGCTTGAAATTTGTATGGGAAAACTTGGCCAAATGTATGCAGAAATTTTAAGTTTTTGAATTTGGCCGCTAGGTGACGTTGTAAGCGTTCAACAATCAAACCCTTTGGTATTATTGTAGGTGACTATATGCCTAACAACTTTGTCAAAGACCGCACAGTGATCCATCGTCTGTGGAAAAAGTTATACCCTAGGTAAAATAAGGATAAACTTTATTGTTGTTTTTCCAATACATGTAGAGGAATAATATCAATAATGAAATCTCAATACTTTGCCTCACTTTGCCTAGGGTATAACTTTTTTCACAGCCGTCGGATCACTTTGCGGTCTTCGACAAAGTTCTTTGGCATATAGTCACCTACAATAATAAGAAAGGGTTTATTTATTGAACACTTATAGCGCCACCTAGCGGCAAAATCCGAAAATTTAAAATTTCTGCATACATTTGGTCAAGTTTTCCCATACAAACTTCAAGCGTTTTGAGCGCCCCCTTAGGCTCAACCGATATTGCTCAAATTTTGAACGTAGCTTCTGGGAGTCCAAAACAACTGATTTAGGAGGTAAGACTTTGTATTTTTCGAAATTTTTGTTTTTCATATAAGTGTGGGCCACCCTAATCAGCACACTACCGCGCACCGAGCTTACCAAGGAGCGATGGATGGATGGATGGTTCCATTAGCCTAATGCTCCCTCGGTGACCCTGGACTACTGTGGGACAGAATTTGAAAGTGCTGCGACGAAATTCAAAAGAGCAGCGGGCCGTCGTATACATTCGATTTGACAGAGGACGCCCCTCCACCAAATAATTTTTGGCGAACCAACACAACTCTTCAAATGATACTTTGTTAGTTTCTCTCAGACAACGACCCAACGACTTTTCATCTGATGAGCTAATAAAAAAAAATAGAACCCAAACCGGTTCAAGTGAAGCGCCCTGTACCGTCCAGGGGCTGCATTGAACACTACACGGAATGTGATATCTTTCATTTCATTACAGTCCGACACAGTTTTAATAAACTATATTGAAGTATCACAAACCATCACTTATCTTATATTACAACGGTTCACTTTTTCTTATATCATCTTAACATTATCTGTATTTCTTCACCGAACTACTAGAGACACTTCCAGCTTCTTCTTGACCCGACTACTACGTCCTACCTACAGCTTTTATTTGGACAGTATCTAGAGGTGTCCCACATGGGAGCTCAAGACTTATCCGATGTGCTGCCTGCGTTAACGTTGTCACCGAACTCTCGACAACTGACTGTTCTCTACGAACTGTCTTCACTGACTGCCCCGACTGAAGCCAAAGCCTCCGTATTTATAGCCTAAATTTCCTAGCAATACCCGAACCAGCTTGGGCGTGTCTAAAATTCCTACGATCATTCTCGTCTTGCCGAAGATGTCATGATAATTCCTAACAATGCCCGAATCAACTTGGGCGTATCCAAAACCCTACCAAATGAAAATACTAATAAGTCCAAAACCTAGACCTCTACCTATCCTATTTGTCCTCATCGTGATTAAAATCCTTCTCTTCTTGAAAACATCACGACTCTTCTATCTTGGGCGTATCCCAAGCCCTACCAAGAATATTAATACCAACGAAAAACTTAAATCTCCTAACCACGCCTGACTTGGGCGTGTTCGCACAAAACCTACTGAGAATCTTTACACCAAGGCCTACATCTTCTAGCCCCGCCTCACTTGAGCGTATACAAGGCTTGGGTGTGTGAAAGAATTGAACCAACCATCGACGTCATTATCATTCTCCCCATCATCATCATCGTCACCATCATCATCCTCATCGTCTTTGGAGTTTGGCACCAAATTCTCCAAAACAAAGCACCCGCTTTGTTATTGAAGTGTACCTTACTTGGGCACAGTGAACCCTAGCCGGCCCCCGGCCGCGGATGTTGGTTGAAATTATACCCCCACATTCTTTTCTTTCAGTTTACTCGAAGTCAAAACAAATCGAGTGCAAAACAAGTCCGGCGCCGTATGCCGCCAATACGGTGTCTCAATTTCAGAACATTCCAGCTAAGGTTCACCTGAGTTCAGAACCTTACCCGGCCAATTCGGCGCCTTGATTTCGAAACAAAAATAAACAATCTTTGTTCCAGCGCGATCAATATGATGTCGCGGTTCTATATCATTCTTTCGGGTTTATTACCCATCGTTGTCCCAAGCGTAATTGAAATTGCATCACACCGACCGGACCTAACGCGGTGCAACACGATCGCACCCGGCCACCACCGGACGATGATGGGTTATAAAAACTAGGTCAGTAACGAATGGTGCGATTTTCGTTGCTTCCAATATGCCGCGCGTGAGGTAGGTAGACCCTACGATGAAAATTGAATCTAAAATCCCCCGGGCAGCTGTTGGGAATGTGGGGTGAAAATGCATTTTTGTTTCAGTTGAATTGACTTTGAATATCGGAAGGCGTGGGAATATTTAGGTCTTTGCATGCCCTCCCACTTAGCGGAGTTTGAACGTGTATAAAATCACGTTCAAATGTAAGTATGTGGGTAAAATGTATCCCCCGAAAAAAAAAACTCAGCATTTAAATGATGATGCTAACGATGATTGTTAATATATAAACTGAAACTGCTATACTATTCTCCATTTTTTCTGTAAAGTGTCTCAAAATGTTTTCCAATACAGTTAGCTGATCTAAATCTCCCAAATAAACATTGAATTTTGTATTAACCCTCTTACATTCTTCCTCAAGAGATTGACTTCATTGGTACTCGCTGCTGCTCCTCTTGATTCGTCGTAGGTGTTGTTCGTCTGCCTTTGATATGTGCCTCTTCTTGTTCAATGCCCAGATCAATTGGTTAGTATCAGGTCTCAGATGAGTGGTATCGTTGCTTCTCTGTTGTACTGGTTTGTCTTGAAGATGATGTAGTTGATTCAGTTGATGTCGTCTCCTGTGGGAACGTGACCATGAAGCTTTGGTATCCGGATATTACCTCGGTTGAATCGTATTTCCCTGCTGGTAATTCCCGCGCTGTCGTTTGCATACAGAAGAACTAGTTTTACTATTGCTTTCTGTTGTTTCTCGAAAAAGTGTCATAAGTTGCCTTCCGAACTGGATTGTTTATCATTGTCGTTTACGGTGTTGTGGTTGATTACTTATCGCCCGCCTTCTGAATTTTGTTGGTATTGGATCAATCTCAATAGTGATGCGAATATTGTTGTCTTTGACCTGGTGCAAATTGTGGAACTGTTGCACATTCTTTAAAGAGTTTGTAATTAGTTGGCTTAAATTCCAAACCTTTTGATGAGGTCGAAATGTTGCATTCCTGGTTATGGTTACTGTTAATTGTTGTTGTAAGAAGCACGGAGTAAGTGCTTTTTCAATGGTGAATGTAATGCGGTTGGTGAACATTACATTATGTCGGTTAATTTGGGAAACTTTGAAGACGTCCTTCTCTCATCATATGTCTGTATGAATTGTTGTTGTTGTTTTTGTTGTTATTGTTTTGTTGTTGTTGTCGTTGTTGTTGTAGTTTTTCCCGATGCTCTGCATTGTGTTGGTTCATATTGTACAATAATATTTGTCTCGATGTGCCACCCGAGTTGACCTTGAATCGTCTCCGGTGAAAAATTATGTTCGCTGAATCCTCTCCTCCGCCATACCAGCACCTTTGACCTTCAACGTTCCATCCGATCTGTTATTTCTCGTCTTCGTACCAATTTGACTGTGGTACGTTTTCATAGAGGTACCGTTGAACTGCTCCTCTGGTTGCTCTCGCCGGATGTTGCCTTCTCGTCTTGTCCTCCCGCGTCATCTCTCGAGGAAGTTATGTTTAGATTTTGTCAAAATAATTTATTCAAACATGACATTAAATTCCATCGAAAAAGATCGTTAATAACATCGTTGTTTTCTTTTGTTTCTTGCTCAGTATACTCATTTAATTACATTTTTTTTTTTTCAATTTCTCATAGGACCACAAAATTAACCCATTTGATGATGACTCTTGTAATAGATTTTTTTTTATTGCATTTATAATATTGTGAGGTAGATCCTCTGGAATTTTACTGAGATGCAATTACCGAATAATTCAATTGCAAACTTCAGATTTTTGAATAAAAGTTGGGGCTGGCTTAAATTGAAGAAATTCATTGTTTTCTGTTACTGTTGTTTACCTGTGCGGAATAAAAAGTGTCATTATTGCTTTTCCTTTACGCATCTCCTGTCTGCGCCTTCCGGTTCCGTGGGTAAGGCTTGCGGTTGAGATTTTGCTACAAAATCACTCCTCCTTTCCCCCTTTTGAAGGCTTTGCTACGGTTGGTTGATGAGGGATCTACTTCTGTAATAAAATACTATGTATTATGGTTATTCTAAAAAAAAACTAAAACGAGATGATATAAAAAGAAAAAAATATATAATTATTAAAAGATTGTATTATATTTGTACCTTAATTCAAGCATTTTCATACACTTTTCGCCATTACTCTTTTAACTGTCTCGTTTGTATAATATTTCCCTTATACTCCATATTGTTTCTCTTTGTTAATTTGCCGTTTTGTTAATTTGCGTTTTTGTCACAAGTCCTTTTCTTTCGTTTAATTTTCACATTTACCTTTTCTTTAACGTCGTAGGATACCTATTCGTCTTATGCTAAGGTTTTGATGGATGTCCATTCAAAATTGTTGTGCATTGCGACGTCAATTCTTCGTACGTTGGTCATGCCTAAGGTCGTGTAAATTGATTCAGTAAAACGCACCTCCCTGTCGCTTAGTTTTCGTTTTAGTCTTTTCTTCTTTGATTTTTTCATGTTCAATTGTTATTTCTGTATGAGGTTCGTTGCCTTTCTTTGTGTTAGTATTCTCTTTTTCCTTATTAATAAGGCCGATGCAAATATTATTTTTCTTTTATGTCCGAGACCTCTCATCAGGTACGAGGGGGGGGACAAAAATAAATAAGGAACAAACGAAAAAAACTATTGAAAAATTGGAATTTTTACCAACTATTGAAAAAATATTTTTCAACTATTGAAAAATAGTTGCTTGTAAAACAATTGTCTATTGAAAATGGAGTCATAAGACGCCATGTTTTTTTTTCGCCCCTTCAATATTTTGAGATTTTTGAAGGGGGGGGGTGACATAAAACAAATTAAATATTTGCATCGGCCTAATTCCCTTTGTTATATTTTCCTCTTTATCTGCAGTTTTGGGACTGTCTGTGCAAAATGATTCCTGCTCCGTTATGTTGGAATGAAATTTTTCTGTTTTTGTTTTCTTTTGTTTGGGTTTTCGATTCTCTTTATTTTGTTTGTCGCATTTCTTCTGTTTTTCTACCACTTTAATTTGTTTTTGAGGACTGAATTCAAGTTTTCGCGCACAGCACGAAATTTCTCCTCTAAAACAGCAGAAAAATATTCCAATTATTCCTCCTATAATTGCTATAGTTGTTGTGGTAAACCAAGGGTTTTCTAAAGGAGCATAAATCATATTTTGTAGAACTGTTCTTTGATCTTTCAATTCCTTAACATCAATGCCTATATCAAATAAACGTTTTTTATTCAAAAAAGAATACACTTGATTAGTTTCGTTTAAGTTCGGAATTTTATCGTATTCCGGGTGATTTTTATTATAACTGGTTAAATTAAGTTCCGGCTGATATACAAGTATATCGTTATTTGTGACTTCTGTATTGAAGTAGTAAATTGTTACGTGTTTAGTTGAGATTTTCATGTTTGGTTCGATATGAATTTTTCCCGTGCCTAATATTTCAACTATTGTCAAATTTCGCCCATGTAAAATATTCAGTTTAGTTAAAGTCGGGGCCACGTACATCCATATGTTTGGTTTTAGAGTTGTTAACCATATTTCATGATTTAATTTTAAAACTTTCGTCTCGCAGTTTGACGATGAATTTCTGTACAATAATTCTGTAAGACAAGAATCACTTTCTCTAAGATTTTCTTGTACCTTTTTGATATCGCAAATCCTTGTATTACCCAAGTGTTTGCACTCCAAAAACTCTTTTGAGCTCAGTAGGTACCCTACTTCCATCTCGTGCTCTCTGTTCATTAATAATATGTTTTGAGCTATATTTATAAGGGTGATTATATGGCCATTGACCCCTGGTGAAATAGTGCCTCTAAATGTCTCGTATTTAATTTTCTCCACTAAGGGAATTAATAGGTTTATTACTACTTCCTCCTTGTTGTTAATTATAAACCCGTATTCAATAATGTTGAATATACCTGGGTTAATTTCCCCATTGTTTCCTCTAGGGAAACCAATTTCGTCTGAGATATTGACTTCATATTTCTCCAATTCGATCAAGAAATGGGTAGGTTCAATGAGATCTAGCAGTACGTTAACGTCCAATTTATTGTGTAATAAAATGTTGATAAGGTTTTGTTGGCTCTGTTTTATGTTATCCGATAAGTGAACAATCCATAGTCCTAATTCTATTAATTCAGATTCCAGATAAATCATTATTTTGACGTCATTGGTAAAATTTAAACCCTTTTCAACGCTGAGTTTAATCAGATTAACATTTTTCTTAACCCATTCTGTTTGTTTGTCTACTTTATAGGATGCGTTGTTTAGTAAATGATACATTGAGTCTACGACATAATCCTGATGATCTAGCTTGTTTTTCAATGTTTCCTCATTTTTTCTTACTTTATCTAGATTTGTATCAATCCTAGATCTGTCGTCAGAGTCCATTGCTCCTAGGGAGGTCCAAAATCCTCTATTTACACGTCTTTGAAAGAATTTTCTAATAAATTGTTGTTTTGATCGGATTTTGGTCGCTCCGATTTCTAGATTTGTGCTTAGATGATCGCATTTCATTGTGGTGACTCTGTCTCCTAACATTTTACAAGATTCGTTGTATAGGGAAAATGCCCTTTCCAAAGAAATTATTTTGTTGTTTAACATACCAAAATCCAATTTGACTTTTGCTCCGAAAGTTCCACGCATAATTTGTGTGGGGCCTAACCTCTCCAGATACAAATTCGGTGTCTCATCAGCAATTGATTTTGAAGTGGCAATTAAAAGCCTGGAAGGTAGGAGATTTAAAAAAATCATCAGATTTCATTTGTATTCCTTGTCTACTGAATGTATTTATTAATTAATTATAGTTTATTTTAATCGACACCTGCGCTTGACTTATGCTAACCGTTACACTTGTATATATATATATATATATATATATTTTTTTTTTACTGTTTTGTGTTCAAACAAAACATGTAGTAACTAAAGTATGGAAAATATTATATTTACAAAATTTTATACATTTTTTCTGATGCCTAAGAGCTAATCAATCGTTATATTTTTTTAATCTATTGTTATGGACTTTTTCCAATTTATTTCCATTTTTAATAATTGTAGTTTGTTCGCTGGGTAGGTCAACTACTGCGTATGGGCCTCTCCATTTACTTTGAAGTTTTTGACCTGTTCCTGTTGGGATTGCTTGTACTAAAACCAATTCGCCCCACATAGGTTGCCATTCTTCGGTTTTCTTGTCATAAATAATTTTACGTTTCTCTTTGGAAATAATCAAATTTCTTTTGGCGTTTTCATGCAAATTTTTAAGAATTTGTTTCATTTCGCAAAAATAGTCATTATATGTTAAATCTGAATCTGTTGGAGTGTATATGGAGGTAGGAATCCTTGCCTTTCTTCCATATAAAAGTTCGAACGGACTGTAGCTTGTTGAGCTATTATTTGTAGTATTGTATTCAAAGGTAAAATAATCAAGATGTTGGTCCCATTGTTGCGGGTTTTCTCCGACAAATTGTCGCAAATATGTTTTCAATTCTCTGTTTGATCGTTCTACTAGATTTGCTTGTGGGTGATAAGCACTTGTATTGATTTTTTTGATTTTCAAAATTTTGCATGCGTGTTTAAAAAACTTGCTCATGAAATTTGCTCCTTGGTCTGTCACCAGTTCCAACGGAGTACCGAATTTACAAATGAATTTTTCGACAAAAGTTTTGGATACAGTCTCCGCTTCTTGATTGTCCATTGGAGCTACTACCAAAAATCTTGTAAGATCATCCTGCATGACCAGCGCATATTTGTTGCCCCATTCGGATTCTGGGAGAACTACAATATCCATATATAATTTTTCAAATGGCTCAGATGACGTTGTGGTTACTTTTAACGGAATTCTATTGGATTTACAAATTTTATTTTTCTGGCATGAATCACATTGTTTTACGTAATTTTCGATATCCCTTCTCATGTTTTTCCAATTAAAAATGAGACCAATGCGTTTCCGCATTCGCCTTGCTCCAACATGTCCGCCTAAGGGAGCATCATGAAATTCTCGAAGAATTGTTTCGATATCTTCATTACGTACTTCAGTGCGTTCCGAATCTGCGTTATAAAGGCTTAACGTAATTTGATTTTTCAAAGCTAAAAATTGAATCATCTCAAGTATTTCAAATTGTTTAATCTTTCTGAACGAAATCAAATGAATATTTTTGGACGCTGTTATCGGCGCTCTATTTTGATTGAAGCAGTTGCTAAGTTTGTAAAAGAATGTTTTGGTATTAATCATTGAATTACTTTTGCCTTCCACAATAATTCCGAATAAATTACTATCTGGAATAGAAACAACTCCATCTTCGCAAAAATCTTTCAGTCCATGGGGTAAATTAATAATTTTTGAAATTTCATTAAATGCTGATCTGCTATTCAAAATTACAATGTTACAATCAGCATCTGCATTTTTCAAATTCCTAGAAATTTTTAAACGATTTACATCAATTGGATTATTCTTGAACATCTCTAAAAATTCATCATATGCGCTTGCCGCAAATGTGTCATTAGTGTGCGTGTTATTGCATAAATCGAAAACGTCGGCCATAATGGATTCCTCAATTTCAGCCTCGTCCGATACTGCGCTCGTACTTGCTGGAGGTGAATTTGACACCTTGTTTATGCCGTGTAGGTCGGAAACCGTGCAATTATTATTTACGCTATCATTCATACGGCCCATGGTTTGCGTTTTTGTTTTGATTCCTTCGCTTTCTAGGTCACGGTCAGCGATCGCGCCCCCGTTACTGCGGCACGGAACGGTGTCTTTTTCCATCAGCTGTTTGTTTGGATGAATGAATATGTTTTCTTGTTCTGCTTTTTTCTTTTGCTGTCGGGTGACCACAGCAATTAATTGCGACCTTGCGGTATTACTTTCATCTGCTGGATGATTTTCAGGTTTAGGGAGTCTGGATAAGAAATCTGCGACTACATTTTCTTTCCCGCTTTTGTAACGAACTTCGAAATCTAGACCCTGCAGTTTGAGTCTTAATCGAGTAAGGGTTGATGACGTTTCCTTTAATCGCCATAGTGAAACTAGTGGTCTATGATCACTGTACACTATAAACTTTTGATTAAAAATATAATGTTTGAAATAGTCTACTGCCCATACAATGGCCAGTAATTCTTTTTCGATTGTATGATACCGTATTTCAGCTCCAATGAGGGCTCTGCTTGCATATGCAATTGGATGTTCTGTCGTTTTTTCATTCGATAAAACCGCCCCAATAGCGTAGTTGCTGGCATCTGTCGTGATCACAAAAGTGTCGGCGTAATTCGGCCTGACCAGAAGTGGTTCAGATGTGACACAAAGTCTCAGTTTGTTGAATGAATCTTCGCATTCCTTCGTCCAAATAAACTTATGATCTTTTTTCAATAAGTCATTCAGAGGTTTCCTGATGTTTGCTACATTTGGAATAAATTTCCCATAGAAATTTACAGACCCTAAAAATGAACGAACATCTTTTACTGTTTTTGGTTGTGGCATATTTTTGATCGCTTCGACGTTTTCTTCTGTTGGCCTGACTCCGTGTTCATCCACAAGATGGCCTAAGTATTTTAACTTTTCTTTGAGAATGTGACACTTTCCTGGTTCCAATTTTAAATTGTGTTTTCTCAACACACTGAGTATTTTGCATAGATTTTCATTATGCTCCTCAATAGTGTCCCCGAAAATAATAGCGTCATCGAGGTAAACTACAATTTTCACGTCTCCAAGCTCGTAAAGAACCGTGTTCATCAATTTTTGAAAAGTCGATGGGCTATTTTTAAGTCCCATAGGCATTCGCGTGAATTCAAAATGTCCTTTTGGGGTAGAAAATGCGGTTTTCACGGCATCCTTTGGATGTATTGGTACTTGGTAAAATCCAGATTTCAGATCCAAGGTAGAAAAGTATTTACTGTTTCCAAGACTGTCCAATAAATCGTTTATTAATGGAATCGGATAAACAAAAGGTTTTGTGATAAGGTTGAGTTCTCTGAAATCCACCACTATCCGATATTTCTTATTTCCGTTAGCATCTGGTTTCTTCGGTACACATAATACTGGAGCATTCCAAGGACTTTTGCTTGGTTTGATGATTCCTTGAGTAAGCATTTCATCAATTTGTTCATTTATATGTTGTTTAGTAGCTTCGGGAAATCTATATTGCCGTTTGTAAATTGGCACATTTGTTGAAGTTTCAATTTCGTGGACTGCCGCATGTGTGTAGGTCAAATTATCGCCCTCTATGAAAAATACATCATTAAAATCGCATATGATATTTTTAATTTCATCATAATTATCTTTTTCCAAGTGATCAAGCTTTACTATTTTTAAAAGCTTTTCTTCTCGTTCATAACCCATCAATGTTTTATATTGTTTATATTCGACTACATCACAGTCGGTATCAGCATCTAAATTGAGCATTCGTTTTTCATCTTCTTTTCCCAAATCTTCTGACTTGACCGAATTTCCTTCGTCATAATCATAGTAAATTTCTTCACATCGACTAAATGAGTCTTCTCGATGTCGCACTGTATTAATCGTGTGAACATATTTATTTGTTGATGTTTTGTGTGTTAACGCAAAACTGTCATTTTTATTTCGGTTAAAAGTTATGGACTTAAAACCTTCATTTATTGTCGCAACATGTTGACACAGGAATTCAATCCCAATAATTCCAGGAACTATTAGGTCCTTTACTAAGTGAAATGTAGCTGGGAATTTCCCATCTTGAATTAGTAATTCTAGTTTCGCAGCTCCCAGTGTTGCTTTACTACCATTTTCAATTCCAACCAGGGTTATAGTTTCTGATGCATCATAGGATTTTATCCCCGCATAATCTAGTAGATCATAGTTTAGCAAATTTATCGACGAACCTGTGTCAATCAAAAACTTTATTTTGTTCTTACAGCTATTTGCTGTTGGTAGTTCAACGAAAAATTTGTCATTGGTAAAAATCATCTGTTCTGAAAACGTTTGTGGACTTGATACTTTATCGGCGGTACTATTATCCCCTTTTGCAGGTGGTTCTGAATTTGGCTGTGCAAGAAATACCATACCTAATTCCTTGTTATATTTGTCTAATTTTTCATCATAAAAATAGCCACCATTATTTTCTTCATCTGGAGCATACAGTATGAGAGTTTTGTTGAATTTATAAGCTATGTATCTCAGTATATTCAATCCCAATATATCCATTAATTTTCTGTATGAGACAATTTGAATAGTTTTGGCCGAGAGAACAAACTCTGGGCAATTGTGAAATCCATCGATTAATCCTTCTCTGAGTACTTCTGAATCGTGCTCTGATTTTCTCGTACCGTTCATTATCAGTCCCCACAGTTTTTCTTGTGGAATAGAAAATATTCTGCCATTCAAGTGCTGTTTCAATCCGTATGGAAGATCTACCAAATCGTTCAATTCTTTATAGACAGACCGGCTGTTAGCTATCACGAATGTCCCATCTACCTCATGTTTCTGAAGTATTTTATCGCTGAATTTTACTTTTTCTGGATCATATTTTGCAAATTTTCTAGAAAAATCTTCAAATGAGTAGACTTTTAGGTATTCGTCTTTCTCATCTCGGCTAAAATCAATATTTTCTAGACCATCCATATGTGGGTTCCAAAGAGGTATTTGTGGTGTTTCAAATATTTCAAGTCTACCAGATTCATCTGTAACCCTTTCGTTGTCTTTTGACAAATATATTAAACCTGCAGATTGCTCAGATTCTGTTATAACAGATGAGTTTGAATCAGTATCGCTTTCAAACTCATAATCATCGTTCATTTGATCTAAAATTACTTCAATGTCTTTTTCGTACTTGTGTTTGTTGCAATATTCCAGTAGATCTCTGCTAACTAAATCGTATGCAACATTGTATTTTCTCGTTCTTTCCAATTTAAACGTTGTCTCTTCAAAGTTTTTATGTATCGAGTCAACATGTTCCTTTACAAATTTGTACCCAACTTTGGCGGGAACTTCCAATGTATCCACTACATAAAACTTTATTGGTAAGCTTAATTCTCCTATTGCTAAGTGTATCCATATAGTTCCTAGCGACTGAAAACCCATACTTATTCTATCATTTCCTTGTTTGTCTTGTGGAACAATCTTTGTTGCCCCAACTTTTAACGCTACGCTTTTATGAATCAAGTTTTCGTTAATGCTAGTATCAAGGTAATATTTTCCAATATAATCAACATTTTCCCATGTTGATAATTTCCAATAAAATCCTGTAGAAAACCCTCCATACATTGGGCTATTGGAAAACTTTCGTGGATTTTCATTGCTATCGTCAGCATGTGTATTTATGTAAAAACAATGGGATTCGTCTATCTTTTTCCTATCCAAACCCCCATGCTCTAGTTTTTTCGTTCCTGGTTGTTACCAAAGTTCCGGTTGTTCCAGTTGTTTTCGCGAGGGTGGTCGAATCTTCCAACGTTCTGGTTTGAATTTTGATAATAGTCATTTCTGCCTCTGTTCTCTTGTCGTGGGGGTTCGTTTCTGTTAAAATCTCTACGAGTGTTTTGATATTCATTTCGAGTATTTTGATTGTCATTTCGATTGTGTTGATAGTTGTCATAATGGTCTCTCTCATATCTGTATTGAGTGTTATTGTTCAATCGATTTCTATCGTCTCTGTATGAATCTTCGTATCGATTCCTGTCATTTCTTGGATAGTTGTCATTATTACTTCTGTTGAAGTTTCTATAGTCGTTCTGTCCTCTGCTGTAGTCGTTCCTTCGATACTCATTGCGGAAACCGCCTTGTGGTCCCTGTGTTCCTCTATTAAAATTCCTCCGATAGTCATTATTAAAATCTTCTTGAAATCCTTGATTTCTGTTATTTTCGAACCTTCTTTGATAATTCCTTGGACTTGGATCATAATCCTTATTCCTATTATCAAAGTTTCTTCGGGGAGGTCGGAAATTTTGATCTTTATTTCTTAATCTTTGGGATTCTGCGATATGTGAATCCTGCAACCTTCGTTCGATTTGTTCAATTTGTTCTACATCGATGCATTCTTCTTCCAAATAATCGATTAAATCTTCTAATGATTCGTCTTTTTTAGTTTTTGCCAAATTCTTCAGACTCCTGTTTTTCAAACCTGCTAAAAAGTGAATTCTAAGACTTCTTTGAGCATAAGATTCAAATGTTTGATCTTTAAAGTTCTCTTTCTCGTATTCTTCAATATGCTTTTTAAATTGAAGAACTCGATCTTTGTAACTCTGAAATGTTTCCTGTTGACCTTGTTCAAGTGTTTCGATTTTTTGAAATAATTCCTCTAATTTGAAGCTACTTCCAAATTCCTTCCGAAGATTATCTCTGACATCCTCCCAAGTGTCAGCAAGAATATTTTTGAATTTTATTGCTGCTGGACCTTTCAATTTTGACAGTACAACATGAATAAGTTCCGTTTCTGCCTCTTTAGCTGCATCATTTTCACCTAACTTTTCTATTATTTCTGCAAAATGCTTAATTTGGTAAATGAAAGCATCTAACTCTGCTGCTGCACCGCGAAATTCAGGGATTACCTGAATTGCTTTTTCGGTTGGAAAAACGTATGCCATTTTGTTAAAAAAGGATTTGTAGGTTGAATCAAATTTAGTACTAAACTCGTGTAAACTTTTAATTAATTCGACTTTAGATTCTTCGTCGCTATAGTCAGCGTTATATAAAGTTGATGACAAAATATTAGGATCTCTGATTGGTCCAAAATATAAATCGGTTTCAGAAATGGAAACGTTAAGTGTAGAAATATCAAAATTTTCAGTAAATGAATCTTCACAGACTGTAACTCGTCTGCTTCGTAAATTGATAACTTTTCCTGATTCCAAGTGTTGATTATTTGTAGTTTTTCCCGTATGTTTGGTTTTGCTTAAAATTTTTAAACACTCTTCGTACTTCCTTCTGACGATTTCCAAATTATCAGTCAAGGTATTCCAAGTGTTGGTATCGTTCAAATTTTCGTATTTTTGTACTATTGTTTCATATTTCAAAAATGCATCATTTAGTAATTCTGTTTTAAGAAAAATTCCTTGCCGTGATCTTGGCCTATTTTTGTTTTTATTTAAATTTTCAAATTCTTTAAAAATGTAGTCCTTGATTTCCTCCAGTGTTTCAAAATCGATTCTAGTCGTCGACGTCGGTTCGCCCAAAATTGACATTTACATAAATTTTTTCATTGTTTACTCACCCAATTATAACTGATATCGATTGTAGCAGCATTGCTGATAGGAAAATTCCGTCAGATTTCCCCTTTCGTCCGCTCTCTGCGATGTTGTCACTGCTTTCCACTTAACTGATTGGTCTTTGTTCACACGGTCTCTTCACAATTGTTCAAACTTTTTAGTGTTCAACGTGGCACTTAGTCTCGGCACTGATTTTTTCTTCCCGTCAGAAATTTGGCGTTCCAATGTTCTGATTAGCGAACAATCCCACCGCTGTCACCATATTGAAGCGCCCTGTACCGTCCAGGGGCTGCATTGAACACTACACGGAATGTGATATCTTTCATTTCATTACAGTCCGACACAGTTTTAATAAACTATATTGAAGTATCACAAACCATCACTTATCTTATATTACAACGGTTCACTTTTTCTTATATCATCTTAACATTATCTGTATTTCTTCACCGAACTACTAGAGACACTTCCAGCTTCTTCTTGACCCGACTACTACGTCCTACCTACAGCTTTTATTTGGACAGTATCTAGAGGTGTCCCACATGGGAGCTCAAGACTTATCCGATGTGCTGCCTGCGTTAACGTTGTCACCGAACTCTCGACAACTGACTGTTCTCTACGAACTGTCTTCACTGACTGCCCCGACTGAAGCCAAAGCCTCCGTATTTATAGCCTAAATTTCCTAGCAATACCCGAACCAGCTTGGGCGTGTCTAAAATTCCTACGATCATTCTCGTCTTGCCGAAGATGTCATGATAATTCCTAACAATGCCCGAATCAACTTGGGCGTATCCAAAACCCTACCAAATGAAAATACTAATAAGTCCAAAACCTAGACCTCTACCTATCCTATTTGTCCTCATCGTGATTAAAATCCTTCTCTTCTTGAAAACATCACGACTCTTCTATCTTGGGCGTATCCCAAGCCCTACCAAGAATATTAATACCAACGAAAAACTTAAATCTCCTAACCACGCCTGACTTGGGCGTGTTCGCACAAAACCTACTGAGAATCTTTACACCAAGGCCTACATCTTCTAGCCCCGCCTCACTTGAGCGTATACAAGGCTTGGGTGTGTGAAAGAATTGAACCAACCATCGACGTCATTATCATTCTCCCCATCATCATCATCGTCACCATCATCATCCTCATCGTCTTTGGAGTTTGGCACCAAATTCTCCAAAACAAAGCACCCGCTTTGTTATTGAAGTGTACCTTACTTGGGCACAGTGAACCCTAGCCGGCCCCCGGCCGCGGATGTTGGTTGAAATTATACCCCCACATTCTTTTCTTTCAGTTTACTCGAAGTCAAAACAAATCGAGTGCAAAACAAGTCCGGCGCCGTATGCCGCCAATACGGTGTCTCAATTTCAGAACATTCCAGCTAAGGTTCACCTGAGTTCAGAACCTTACCCGGCCAATTCGGCGCCTTGATTTCGAAACAAAAATAAACAATCTTTGTTCCAGCGCGATCAATATGATGTCGCGGTTCTATATCATTCTTTCGGGTTTATTACCCATCGTTGTCCCAAGCGTAATTGAAATTGCATCACACCGACCGGACCTAACGCGGTGCAACACGATCGCACCCGGCCACCACCGGACGATGATGGGTTATAAAAACTAGGTCAGTAACGAATGGTGCGATTTTCGTTGCTTCCAATATGCCGCGCGTGAGGTAGGTAGACCCTACGATGAAAATTGAATCTAAAATCCCCCGGGCAGCTGTTGGGAATGTGGGGTGAAAATGCATTTTTGTTTCAGTTGAATTGACTTTGAATATCGGAAGGCGTGGGAATATTTAGGTCTTTGCACAAGGATCCTTCCATGTGAACTTCAACTCAATAACGCTGGCTCAGTTTTAACAAATTGAGCAAAGATTTATCTCTTGGTTTTTGTTTATGTTTGTGTTTTAGGCAGATATAATCAATAAGAGGAGAAATGACTTTGAAATTAGGATAAGTGTTTAATAAGTAAAAACAGCAAAATCAATTAAATCCTATATGTTACCTGAAAGTAGTGATTCTTATTGCCAAATTTCAATTTCTGATCCACAGTACCCGTAGGAGGTGGCACCGGAGTGGTGTTTGCATGCCGCGAAAAAGCACCCTGGACGACCACGACAACGTTGACGACGCTTTTGAAAGAAATCTACACCGCTCTTGATGAGGACGACCATCACGACAACGACGACGACGACGACGACGAGAGGCGTCCACTCGGATGCGAGCGCGGTTTTCAAAGCCAACAAAAGAATCATTATGGTGAAAGACAGGCTCGCCATCAGGTTCGCCCTTCTGCCTTTCCTTTGTGCGGCCGGCCGCAGTCAGGTTGACTGGTTCCTTCATGGTTCGTTCGGTGGGTGGGTCCACCGGTGACGGCACATCGACCGGTGAGCGACGAAGAAAAATGGAAAACCGAGATTGCCGGTCGCGTAAATACTTTTAATTAAGTTGAAGAGGTGCGATTTGTTAGGAGTATTACTTAGAGAGCGTTCTTGTGGCTGGTTTCGAAGAAAAAAAAAAAAATTAACCAAAATATCGTGATTGAAGTCAAACATTGCGTTGACTGACTTGCCCAAAAAGCGATCGCTGAATAGCGTTAGGAAATCGGATTGAAGTGTACCACGCCGAAAAATGCTGCAGGTCAGGTGAAATGCGTGACTGGTCGAATTTCGCTCGGGATGATGGATAGGTTTTAATGGATCAGAAAATTGAAAGATTGCTACAGATTTGTATGGTGAATGTGAGATCATGTTGGATATGTATGAGATGTGTGATTCTGTCACATTCGCCCGAAAACCATTCACCCGAATCACAAACGCCCGAATGACAAACGCCCGAATTCCAATCGCCCGAAAAGACCATTCACCCGAATGACCATTCGCCCGAAAGACCATTCGCCCGAAAGTTATCCGTCAATTCCATGCAATTTCTTTGAACAAGTTTTTTTTCTGGTTTGTCATGATGAAAGTTTAAGGACAGACGCATGGTGTACTTAGTATCCGACCAATCGCAAGAACAGCTGGATTAGTGCCAATAATAATCGTATTAGCTTAGTTTGGAAGAACAGCCTATGTTTTGAAGAAGGCCTAATTTCTTGTGAAAATATTACATAATAGGTCAATAATTGTTAAAGCATGGTTGATCGAGAGGATAACGCAAAAGTTCAGCGCAGAGTAGTCAGCACTTTTAAGTTAATAGTGTTCACAACTGATCTACTCGGAATAACTACGTTTCGTTAAAATGAACAATAGTTCATAAAAATTAAAACGTGTGAGCTAACGGATGCAGAAAAAAGCATCAAAATGGCGAGAATGCAGCATTCTTATTTGAATAAGCTGTTCTTTTGAATCCATGTTTTGAATCCAGAAGTTGTGATAAAACGTCAAGGTTCCCCATAAAATAACAACTTAAAAGTACAGCCCACGATTGAAAGAAGGGAGAATTTCTGGTAAAGATGACATCAAATTGAATTTAATTTCGTTGAAGATAGAACTAGAAGGAAAAGCCTATTAACAAAAGAAGGGACAATTCCAATAAATGTTTCCACAGCTATATTGCTGAAAATGTTTATAACAGTATAAGTCTTATATCAGACTATGTTCAAAGAAATACGCGTGGACGACGCCTTAATTGATTTCAGAAAAGTATTATTATGATTATTATGGTTTTCGGGCGAGTGGTCTTTCGGATGAATGGTATTTTCGGGCGAATGGTATTTCGGGCGAATGGTCTTTTCGGGCGATTGGTCTATTCGGGCGGATGACTTTCGGGCGTTTGTTCCATTCGGGCGTTTGTCATTCGGGCATTTGGAATTCGGGCGAATGGTTTTCGGGCGAATGTGACAGAACCGGGCACGTAGCTCGTATATCGAAAAAACGACACGCTAGAACTATATTCCATTATATGCCGTGTAATTCATCACGACTCAAAGTAATTACATGACATATAACGAAAATTTACATGGAATACCATGTAAATCATCATAGCGGGAAGTTTACATAACTAAAATGAAGGGGTTCTAGGGAAGTTCCAGAAGGTCTTGGGGGCGCTTCAGAGGGCCTCAAGAGAGTTCCAAAGGGTCTCAGGGAATTTTAAGGAACCTCAGGGACATTTCAGGAAATCCTAGGGGGCTTCTGGTTGGTACCTGAATGTCTCATGGATGTTCGAAGAGGCCTCAGAGGGATTTTACGGGGTCCTATGAAGTTACAAAGGGGTTTCTTGAGGTCTCAGAGGTGTTTCAACTGACATTTGAATATAGTTGAAATTGAGGTAGGTAGTCACTAAATTTTCAATTTACCGTCGGGATATCGATTCAATGGCCATTGATCATTCAATTGACCACAACGCCTGCATCAGTCAAGGCTCTTCGACAACTGATAACCAATGTTGTCAGCTGAAATGCAACAGCTTTGTTTCTCTTTATGGGAAATGCTTCCCATTCGAGATTTTGTTCGTATCGGCGTGACAAATCCCATGCCTAGACTAGAGTATGCCCACATCTAGACTAGAGTATGGATCAAGGTATCTCCTGAATTTTTTTTTCTGGTGGATAATGGTTTTGGTTTTTGCAGAAACCATTTTTAATCCAAAATTTTACAAAAAAAAACCGGTTTCTGCAAAAATGCGATGGCCATGAAAGACACAACTGGACAGCTATTGACCACGGAATTTCTGGAGTATCGACTACGCCACCAACACCTCAGCGTGATCCGCCTAGTGTTCGACACGTTACCCGTGTCTACATCGAAGCTCCATTATAGCAGGATATAGGACCCAAGTAACACATTTGTCACAGAAGAGTTTCGTCAGCGCAGGTTTTTGTTGTACAGAAGCAGTCTTGTAAACGTTCAACACTTTTCATTACCTCCATTTCGTTGCCGCAGTCGGGTGTCAGCTTGCTTTGTTACATTCGTGCGCTACCCTTACCTCTTACACACAACACGAGTGGTAGAACGAAGATCAATAAACATAAGAAAGGGTCAAATCAATGTCGTCTGACACGATGACATTTGTCTAATTCTAGCTTTTCGCATAGATTTTCAGCCAATTCCGATTATGAATGTAAATATTAGTTTATTCTTGCATGTTGCATTGAATACGACACACATATGACCAACATAGCTCTTATTATGGAAGAAGACAGGAATAACAAAAGCCAAACCGTCTCCCGAAGCCGCTATCGTGGTGAAATGCTTTTGTTTGACATTTTTGTTTCGTACAGTAGTTTGACTGCTTGTGTTGCGAATGTCGGAGACAAAGGAGGCCGAATATCGACGAAAAGATTCAAATGACTGTGATCTCTAACAAGACTGTACAGAAGTCACTGTGACTAACTTCTAACTAATAGATACTTACTTGCAAGTAAGTCACTGTGACTTCTGCGCAACAAAATTCTGCACCCAAAACACGATAAAGACCTCATACATGCATTATGTATTGTGTGCTTCTGAGAATTGTTTCAATTAACACATGTGCTTAAAAGTGTGCTTACCAATGACAGCTGACAAACATTGTCTATGCCTTTCTACTTTTCATCATGCCATAGACACTCAAATCTGAATCAGAAAGCTGGTTTGTAGGAAACCATCAGAAACGAGAATGCCATCAAATCGTTCACAATTAGGTAAACAATAATTCATATTTCGCCTCCTGCACGATTTTCTCCACTAGGCGGCTGTTCGGAATGTTTGGGTCATGCTTCTTGTGGCTATCACTTCCTCGGTACGGCGCGGTTCGCCGGCCGACTCTTTCGGGATCGGGACATTACGAACACGGCAACGGTTGTTTGTTTTCTGGCTTTTTTTTTTCAACCTCCAACCATCCACAGCTCGAAGTCATTGAACACGTTTTACGACATCGGTTCAGTTCATGGCTGCGGTCGGCGCGGCGACGAGGTAGATATCAACAGGGGCGCAGCAGACCTCGCGTTCAGCCACACAGGAAAAGAACATCTGAAGGCGATAAAGAAAACAAGAAAACTAAAGCAAATGAGCACTGGCTTAAATGCGGCTTAAATTGTGATTTATGATTAAGAAAATGAAGATTTGTCGGTGTTTACCGTACTTGGACTCTAGTGAGCGAGAGATCACACGCGTTCGACAGCTCGTGTGTGGCGGCGGCAGCGCGGCCACGGCCGTACACTCAGGCAAATAAACCTAAGATTATCATAAGGTGTAACTTATGAAATGGCCTTTCAACAATTCATAACGGCTAGAACGATTTTCATAAGGTCGGTCTATGACGCAGAATCGACTCACAGTTTGGCTTTTATACACATTTAGCAACACGATATTCTCAAGCGTCGATAGCCGCGTGGGTTGGGCACAAGCTCAGTGATCTCGACGTTCATGGATCGATTCCAGTCTGCATCATTTTGTGATTTTTCTGCTCTTTTCATAAGTTCATCTTATGTAATTAGGACATAATAAGAATGTTCAATATTCATAAAGTATTCTTATGGCATCCATACTTTACAGTTATGGCTAAATTTCATAAGGTATTTTGATGAATTTCGGTAGTTTACTTCGCTGAGTGTAGATGCGGGGTCCGACTCCGACGTATGATGGAGGGGCAGACCAACAAGGGTCATTAAACTTGTTCAACGCGGCAATGATTTCCCAAACAAATTTGATGATTGACATCTACCAGTGATGCTTACTTACATGTTCAGTTCAACGACCTCTGTGGTTAACAATAGGAGGAAATCGAGAAACTTGCTGGAATTTTTCGTAAGGGACTGCAGACTATGTCGTTGCACTATAAAATTGACGAAATTCAACTAACTTCCAAAAGTTAGGCAAATTAATCGGGACTTAGCTTGTTTATTTTCTCAGAGAATTCAGGCCAAAAATGTCTAAAAGTCCTATCTGCAGAAGAGAGGCTCTCTTTGGTTTCTCTCACTTTCGTTGATATCTCAGCTGTTTATTTGAATTATGATTGTCTTCTTGCATAGAACGATGGTCAAAACAATCGTCTTTTGATTTGTACTGCAAAATTAGTTGAAAAGTGTACCATTACATTGCAATAAATGAAAGAGAAAGTGAACAAAGAGAGCTTCTCAAATGCAGATAGGACCTATTGAAATGTTTGGCCTGAATTGTTAATATGTTGTATTTCTTCACAAGTTTTGACCGATAGTATCTAAATGTCTACTAACAGCTTGAAGTCTTCTAACAGCTTGAATATTATATATTTTTTTTCAAGTGTTTTATCACATACAATGAATTCCATTGCAAATGTTTCTATAGTACAAAATTATTTGGGATCTCTACTTCAAAACAAATGAATAAATAATTATATGTACTTAATGATAAAAGTACGCAAGACTTCTTCCGGAAATTCTGTCTTACAGTCCAAAAAGGTTTTATATTTTAAATTCTGGTTATAATCCACGATAAAAATCTCGCTAACAGTCGTGACTTCTGACAGAAATATAGACCTCAAATTCGTGCCAAATTACAACGAATTGTATGATGCTTCATTCGTACTCCAATCCATACCAAATGATAATGAGATATGAGCATGCAACGCAAAGCTTTAAACAAAACCATCCGATCCCGGGTAGATATTAAAAAGACATCAAACTGCAGGAAGCAGAAGAGCCCTAGAAAATCCCATTTAAAATGGTTGAAATTTTACGACTCCAATCTGTACGCGTCGTCGAGCCTTTTGATTCTTTTGCCTCTGTCAACAGCACTGCGCGCGCGGTCGCTGCTGCCGCCGTTTATGAGTGTTGTACATTTTTGTTTTAGGGTATCGCGCTACTTGGGCGGTGGTTTTCTTCGTCTGTTATTTTCTTCTGTTTTCCACTGTAACTCGGTCAATTTTGAACCGATTGACTTGAAATTTTGTACACGGGTAGATACTATACCTATCTCACCGCATTCCAAGAATTGTGTCAATTGGTTCAAGATTGACTGAGTTATAGTGGAAAACAGACGAATATAGAAGCCACCGCCCAAGTAGCGCGATTCCCTATTTCATTAACATTTACGATTGCATTTACGTGTGCTTTTCCGGCGGCCTCCCTCGGCTCTACCAAACCCGAAACCCCACGCTCGGTGCTGCTTGTCGCGCCCTATCGATGGCGAAGGCAATAATTGAATTTAATTGAACATAATTGTGTGTAATTTACGATTCCATGTGACGTTCCTGGGCGAGACGAGGTTCGTTGGCGATGCTATGTGTCGCTGTTGTCGTTTGTTGTTACATAATCATAACAATAATGAAAATTGGGTAGGGATCCGAAACGGCCGGATTTTCGATAACGCTCGATTGGTTGAATGGGAAATTGATACTTCCCGGCCGAAACAATCAAGCTGTGCGACGTTTCCCATTGGATGATGGTTTCGGTTATATGGGGCGCACTTGATTAAATCGGATGCACGTGTTTAACTTTACAGTTGATGAACTAGAATTACTCAGAAAGACAATTTGCCAAGGTCGACATTATGAACAAAGCCAAATTCATAATATGGATATCTTATTGAGCTGTTTAGGGTACCTCAAAATTCACGCTATGTTGTCTACATTTTAAACCTTTTGTACCAAAGTTCAAGCTCATACAGTAAACAATTGTTAAAAGAAGCAAACCATGTGAAATTAGGTACAGTTCTGCGCCATTGGGCGGTGAAGACAGTCAAGTGGCTCCGTTGCTTGGAGGACTAAAAAGCTACGAGTCTAGCGAAATGGGAGGCTTGGGTTTAATTCCCGCTAGAGGACCTGGCACAGTGGACCAGATTTGAAAATACCTGGCAAAAATTGCCAAATCATAGTAGTCTGCTGGTTTTAGACTAAATGAATGTATTGGAACACGATTCAGCGCTCTATTTCATGTTAATGGCATTTTCATTATTTGTCGATTCCTTCGAACAAAATCCGAACAAAATGGATGTTTTTCATACAATTTCCCTATACACATATCATCATGGCGCTATTGTTTTGGCAGCTCTTGGTAGTTGCATTTTTCCTTGAACGATTCTACATACAAAAACGTGTATTTGAACGGAATTTCCCTGTGGGGAGTAGCGGGGAGCGTTTTGTAAGACACTTTGAAGTCGAAGTGTAAGAATTTTTCGTACTAATGACATGTTATGTCAATTTTGCAGATGTCTGATATACACAAGAATTTACAAATAAACTTATGGAAGTAGTTGAGTTACTTATATTACCAGACTTTTGTAGTGGTTGAACTTGTTTGTGTTCTTTATCAAAAATTGAGTGGTGTGGAGCGGACCTGGTGTGATGGTTAGAACACTTGACTCTCACGCCGAGGACCTGGGATCGAATCCCACTCCCGACAAACTCACAAAATGTGAGTTCTTCCTTCGGAAGGGAAGTAAAGCGTGGGTCCCGAGATGAACTAGCCAAGGGCTAAAAATCTCGTTAATACAGTTAAAAAAAAATTGAGTAAATTTTCCATCAGCAGCTATTCAGTGCTGTAACAAGATACAAAATCAATATTTCCAATTTTTTTAAAGGCCAGTCAGTGCTCCTGGTGTTATAGATGAATGCTCGATATACTGCATCCCATTAAAAACATGTTCTGCCAGCTTTTTTCAAAATTGGACCTCTGTGCGTGGGTGTCTTTTTGCAATTCAAATTTCAATGTGTTCATCGAAGCCAAATTCACGTGCGCGTACTATGTTCGACGATGAGAGACTCAGACAACCAGCGCGCATTCCTACAAAGCATTCCTAGAACATGCATGGTACATGAATTGGGTGAACTAGGTCATCCAAATCACTCTGGAATCCGTTTTCTTAAGATCTACAACATCTACCATAATTTGTGTTCACTCTGTTCATGAAATTTAGTCACGTTGATGTCCATTAGACTTCGCAATGCTACGAGCAACTCGATATTGTGGTAGTTGGACATTCCGTGAAATACAAATGGCCTCCAAAGAACTTTGAAGTTTGGGTTACAATTTCTACAGTATGTATGTATATGCTTTAATTGTAAAAAATATTCGTGGGATGTAGTCTATACTGATGGAGCCTCAGTGCACAACTATAATGCTTTTGGTACATCCATGGGATATTCCAGGCTTTCCAAACTTTTTTGGAATTAGGACCTTCAAGTTCTACAGGCTCTACTCTTGTTTCTGTTCACTCTATCGGCATAATTCTTTCACGATTGTGTCTGTTGCACCTCATAATATTGCTAATTGGTTGTCCATTGGTATTCAAATGGACCCAATGTATTTTGAAGTAGGATCCGCAAAATCCTATGATATATTTATTGTAGCCGAATGCTCGATGAAAATAATCTGCGCTACTCATAGAGCCTCGGAGTGCAATTCTGATAACTTAGCAACATTCACTTGGTGATCTAGGTCATTCAAATTATTCTGGAATAAAGACCTTCAAGCTCTACTGAATCTCTTTGCTTTATCGGTGTAGCTTCTCCAAAAAATCCTTCAGGAATTCTTCCAAGACTTTCGCCAAAAATTCCTGAAATAATCTTTCCAGGTATTCCTCCAAGTCTTCCTGGAAAAATTCCTCGAAGAAATTCCTCGAAAATTGTTCCAGGAGCTCCTCCAAGTAATCTACCAGAAATTCCTACACGAATCTCTCTGGAAATTGCTCCAAGATTTCCTTCAAGAATTCCAGCAGGAATTTCTTCAAGAATTTCTCCAGATTTCACTCTAAAAATTCTGCCAAGAATTCTCAAAGAATCCCTCTTGGTATTCCCCCAACATTTTCTCCAGGAATTCCTCATACAATTCTGCTTAGAAATTCTCTAAACAGTCCTCCAGAAATTCCTCCAAAAGTTTCTCGAGGAATTCCTCCATGAATTCCGCTACGGTTTTTTTTTTCATAAGTTCTCAAAGAATTTCTCTAGAAAATCCTCAAAGAATTTCTCCCGAAACCTCCGCGAAATCGTCCAAAAATTCATCCAAAAATTACTCCAGGGATTCATCCGAGATTATTTTCAGGCATTTCTCCAGAAATTTCTCCAGGAAATTGTGAATATTTTTTCCAGGAATTTCAACAGAAATTACTTCAGGAAATCCTAGAGGATTCTTCATCAGGAATTTTTCTTTGAATTCTTCCAGAATATTTTTGGAAAGTTTTTCAGAAAAATTCACAAATTCTTCCCTAGGCTCCTTCAGGAAACCTTTAGTAATTCTTCAAAAAAAAAAAAAACTCCTGGCATAGGTCTAAAAATTCGACCGCGAATCCCTTCAGGGATTTCCTCAGAAATACCTCCGAAAACTGTTGAGGTATTACGCCAAAAATTCTTCCCGAAATTCCTCAAGAAACTCCTTCGGGAATTACTCCAGGAATTCCTCCAGGAAGTCTTTCAAGTATTCCTTAATAAATTCTTCTGAGAACTCAGAAAGTCCTCCAAGAATTCCCGAAGGAATATCTCCAAGAATTCATCCAGGAATTCCTCCAAGACGTCTGCCTTGAATTATTTCATGAATCCCTCCAGGAATTCGTCTAAAAAATCCTACAGGGCCTTCCCCAAGAATTTCACCAGGAGTCCCTTTAAGACTACTGATAAAAAAAATCTTCAGGCATTTCACCAGGAATATATCCAAGGATTTTTTTTCAACCCCGGGGATTCCTCCGGGAAGCACTTCCAGAAGGAAACCCCGAAGAAATTCCAGAAGGACCCCTGAAAGAATTCCATGAGGAATTCCTGAAGCAAATCCAACAGGAATCTCCGAAGGATTTCTAAGAGAAATCATCAAAGAAATTCCAGGAGGAAACCCCGAAGAAATTTCAAGAGAAATCCACGTTAAAATATCATGAGAAAGCCCCGAAATAATATCAGGAGGAATTCATGAAGGATGTTCAGGAGGAATACCCGATGGAATTCCAGGAGGCATTCCCAAACATATTCCAGGAGACATTCCAGAATGAATTCAAGGAGGAATGACCAAAGAGAGTCCAAGAGGAATCCCTAAATGGAGTGCAGAAGAAATCCCTGGAAGAATTCCATGAGGAATCTAGGTGGAATTTCTGAAAAACTCTAAGACGAATTACCAAAGAAAATCGACGGAATATTAGTAGGAATCTCCGAAACAATTTCAGGAGGAATCCTAGAATGAAGTCTAGGAGGAAACCTCGAAAGAAAATCTAGGAAGAATCTCCGGAGGAATTTCTGAAAGAATTCCAGGATAAAGCCAGGAAGAATCCACGAACAAAGTCCAGGGGAAACTCTGGAAAAAGTCTAGGAAGAATCCCCTGCATGAATTTGCTCAATTGATTGATTGATCTGTCTTTCAGCCCTTGGCTGATTCGTCTCTTGTGAATGCTTAAAGGAATTCCGGTAGGAAGGATTTGCAGAAGCTATTCTCTAAAGAATTCCTGGAATAACTCCAGAAGGAAATTCTTTAGGAATTATTGGAGAAACTCCATGAAAGATCCCCCAAGAATATCCTGAAGATATGCCTGATTTTAATCCTTAGGGAATACTTGAAGAAGCTCCTACAAGAAACCCTGAAGCAACTCCTGTAGAACTTCTTGATTGAGCTTCTGGAGAAATCTCAGATGTAACTCCTGGAGGCATCCGTGAGTCTTCCTAAATAAATCTCAATCTCAATCTACAATTTGAAAGAACCCCAGGAGAGATCTCTGGAAGAACTTCTGGAAGAATTTCCGAAGGAACTTCTCGAGCAAAATCCTAAAAATATTCTGAAGGTATCTTGGAAAGAACTCTTATATGTTAGTCCCTCTATAAACTTCTGGGGTAATCCCTGAAATCTCCTGGAGGTATCCTTGGATCTTCGTTTAAGTTTCTCTGTGGAACTTCTGTAGAGGTTTCTGTAGGAACTTCTGTAGGAATCCCTAAAAAAAAATTCTGGAGGAATCTCTGAAGAAGCATCTGCAAGAATTCCTGAAACTCCTGGAAGAATCTCTGATGCAATTCCTGGAAAGATCTCCTGTAGGAATTGCTAAAAGTACTTCAGAAAGAATCTCTGCTCTGCAGGAACTCTGCAGGAACTAATTTGTAAAGACCTCCTACAGGAATTCCTGTAGAAACTACTTACGGGATTTTTGATAATTCTTCAGGTGGTATTTATGAATCCTCCTGCAAGAATCTTTAAAGGTACTTCTGGAAGGATACCTGAACAAACTCCCATTGAAATAGCTTAGGGAACTTCTGAAGGTATTCCCAATGAACACGTGGAGGCATCCCTGAATCCTCCTGGAGCTATTAGGGAAATCCCTGAACGAACTCCCGGAGAGATCACTGAAGGAACTTCTGGAGCAGTTCTTGAAAAAAAGTCCTGAAAGAATCTCTGAAAAATTTTCTTTAGGCACCCCCAAGGTATTCCAAGAGGAATCCCCGAAGGAATTTCTAGAGGGATTTTCGAACAAATTCCAAAAATTTCTGAAAGATCTCCTGGAATCTCTAAGAAAACTCCTGGACTAGTTCCTAAAGAAACTCCTGTAGGCATCCCTTATGGAACTTCTGAAGGAAATCATACTAATCTCTGAAGGACCTCCTATGAGAATCATAAAAGGATATTCTGGATGAATCTTTGATGTATCTCTAGTAGGCATCTCTGAATTCTCCTGAAAGAATTTCTGAAGGTACTATAATCGAGATCTTCCTGAGAGATCTTTTGAAAAAAAAAATCATCCTGGAAGCATCCCTGAAGAATTTTCTGGAATGCTTCCCAGGTGGATCTCTTGGAGGCATCACTGAATCTATCTGGAAGAATCTCTGAAGAAACTTCTGGAACTTCTGGATGTGAATGTGTGTTCTAAGAGTTGAGAAATCAATTATTGTAATCAAACTCTGTGATAGTGATCGTGAGATTTTTTTTATCTCAACTTTATGTAAACTTAATTTTGTTTGTGCACTGATCGGCGTATGCGCGTCGCCGATACCTTGGTCGGCGTCGGCGTGGGACAAAAAGTGTCGGCGGCGGCGCACAGGTCTACTTTGCGGCCATGTGAAATTAGTTGGCGTGATTTTAGATAATTGCGAATTAATTGCATTGAAGTGAGTTTTTAAAAAAGGCATAGTTTCTTGTACGAAGCGCAACTTCGACTCTGCCATTTCGCTGCTAGATTGGCTGAAGAGCAGAAGTTCGCGGATCAACAGCTTAATTCAGTTTCGTTCAATTATGAATTAGTTTGTTTGTTAAGTTTCGTTGGATTTGTAGAAGTGAGTGTTTTTTTTTATTGAAAGTATTAAACGTACTTTTGTGCTTCTTTGTGTTTCAATAGTGGACCGAGGTCCGTATTATTAGTGAATTCTGCTCAGTTTTCTGAGTTTAGTTGAAATACGAAAAAGGTAATTATTATTAACAAACTGTGTCTAGATTCTTAATGTGATTACGCGTTGGACTTCCATCACGTTGAGCTTTTTTCGTACGGTTGGTGGAATTGGGCACTCAGGCAAATAAACCAAAGATTATCATAAGGTCTAACTTATGAATTGGCCTTTAAACAATTCATAACGGCTAGAACGATTTTCATAAGGTCGGTCTATGACACAGAATCGACTCACAGTTTGGCTTTTATACACATTTAGCAACACGATATTCTCAAGCGTCGATAGCCGCGTGAGTTGGGCACGAGTTCAGTGATCTCGACGTTCATGGATCGATCCCAGTGTGCATCATTTTGTGATTTTTCTGCTCTTTTCATAAGTTTATCTTATGTAATTAGGTCATAATAAGCATGTTCAATTTTCATAAGGTATTCCTATGGCATCCGTACTTTACAGTTATGGCTGAATTTCATAAGGTATTTTGATGAATTTCGGTAGTTTACTTCGCTGAGTGGGGACCGGTGGTGGACTGAACCGTTATTTCCGTTTGGATATTTGCGACCCGTATGCCCAGCGAAGGCCCGCCTTCGTAGCGCGAATGTAATCACTACAATCCATCCAAGCAGCGAATTCTCCCGTCAGTCGTCAATTGTCGAAGGTAAGGTCCGAATTGTCGAAGCTTGGACCAATCGTTTGATTTTTTTGATCTCCACGATTACACTCTCTTTCTAACGTGATTTGTTTATCTTGAGTTTTCTAACGCAACTTTTTTTTCTTCTGAACTTTCGACAGACAGTCCAATTTCGCAAAACATTATCA
>NC_085138.1:395666732-395679203 GCF_035046485.1 Aedes albopictus | reverse complement strand
AAATTGAAAAACCCAAATTAATCCACCTAGTGGTGATAGTGCCTTTCTCGTCGAATATGTTCTCACATTATATTCACACAAATATAGCACATTTTAGGCTATATTTTATTGACCGTTGAAAATAAGACCGTAAGGTAGTAAATATAGTGAGACGTTTGTTTGTATGTGGGTTTTTATTGCTTGCATTGATTTTTTTACTTTCGTAGTTCCGGCGAAGTACCAAACGCTGGTTGTGCAACCCTACCGGCAGTCTCTAATGTGGTATGAGACTATTTTTTAGTTAACCATACCTCAGGTTATTAAAAAGCCGTAATGTAAAATCGCATGGTTACTTTCGAAGCGGTACCCGGTAACCGGAACAGGTTTCGGAGCACTACCGGGTCTCCCAAATATAGTCTGAGACTATTTCATTGCTAACGTGCAAGGGGTTACCTAAAACACGATTAGTTTTATCACAGATAACAGACGTTTATGCTTATATTGGCAATGTGTGTAAAAATGCTCAATAGCCATTTTGTATATATACATTTGCCATTTTGTATATATACATTATGCCATTTGTTATATACATATATGTAACGAGTATAGATAGTAGAGTAGGGACAATGGAAATTCGCGGCAAAATTTCTCAAATTTCACGGGCCCACATTGCGAATTTCGCGGTGATTTCGCGGCACCATGTATTTGACCGTTTGAACCAATTTTGAATGCTAAATAAATATTTCACTTGGATTTTGTGAGGCGTAGTCATAAATTTATATAAAACGTAATAAATTTGATGAAAAATCAAAAAAAGAAGTAGATGGAAAATGCATTAATTTTTTATATAGCCAGTCGGAGCCGTAAATCACCCTACACTGTATAAATTTATCAGCTAATTTGTGTTTAAAAAA
Source organism: Aedes albopictus (assembly GCF_035046485.1). Lineage (NCBI taxonomy): Eukaryota > Metazoa > Arthropoda > Insecta > Diptera > Culicidae > Aedes > Aedes albopictus. The sequence goes on along the minus strand of NC_085138.1, from coordinate 395,678,310 downwards.
ATAAAATTGGTGGGTTTTTGAGGTTATTTTCCAAATTTTCTCAGATTTCGCGTCATTTCGTGATTTTTTTTAAATTTCGCGACCGTTGTCCAATCTCGCGGATTTCGCGGCTTCCGCGAAATAGCGAATTTCCATTGTCCCTAATAGTAGAGTAAACATAGATCCGCGGACATCGTTCAAGCGTGTGAATAGTATTTTTCAAGAGTGCGACGGTTGAATATGACGTCATGCGCCCCATTGGTGTTGTTGGAATCATGACGTCATGCTCGTTTGGATACAGATTTTGACAGTTCGTTTGGATACAACGGATTCATCATCACGGATCTATGTTTACTCTACTATCTATAGTAACGAGCATCTGAAACTCATGTGGCAATCATTTAGAGATGGCGCAGTGATCGATAGTTAGTGATATAGACACTATAGATTCCATAGACTCGCGGAGACATGGTTGAGCAATACGATTTTAGTGTGTTTTGCCGTGAATTTAGAGTGTACCGAGCGAATATGACGTCACGCAATCCATTGTCATTATTGAAATCGTGACGTCATGCTCGTTTGGCTACACGAACTGACAGTTCGTTTGGCTACAGTTGTCTTCGACTCCGCGAGTCTATGGAATCTATAGTGTCTATAGTTAGTGATCGCTTTCAAGATTGCATGCACTACGCAATTTTACATTCAAGATTGTATTCGATCTTGAATGAAAGTGGAACTCTGAACTATTCTTGCATACAAGTTAGATGTAATGTCGCAATCAGTTGAGTAGATGGCGGTAGTGAGCCAACGTATTGTCTATCCGGTTGGAATCAAGACCGACATTCAATCAAAAATTGCCATTTTCTTGGTCCACAAGTGTCGCAACTGTTTCGCATCTAGTGCGCTGTGTTGCTGACAACAACGGGAAGGATGCGCACTACATTTGATATGATTAAAAAACGTCGCGAGTTGGGTCGCGTCGCGACTTGATTGTGCGAAGTCCGGTTTGGTGGCGGCCCGACAATATATCGTTTTGAACATTTACACAGGATTCTGCGAAAAATTTGTACTAGCATAAACATCTGTTATCTGTAATAAAATTTAAAAAAATAAATAAATCTGGATCTCGATTTGAATAGGTCGTATGTGCTTTTGTCGATATAATATTCGATCAGTTGGATTCGCTTCTTATAGCGGAAACTGTTGACATTTTACAAAATCAATACATACAACCGATTCCTTACAAAACAGGTTTACCGTTTCATCATTAAAAGCCACCAAAATATCATCCATATTTCTACTATTACTAAAATAAACTGATCGAATTTTATATCGATGAAAGCACATACGACCTATTCAAATCGAGCTCCAGAAATAATACTTGCATGCTTGCTTGCATGCTATCTTGCACACCCAGTGAATTGTATGAGATTATGCCGATTTTGCGTAGGTCTCACAAACTTCTGCGTTATAAATTTTAAGCGTGCTGCTAGGCGTGCTGTGTAAATAAGTGTTTTTGTTTTGATTGACGCAGCATATTTTGATCGTGGGCAGCAAATTTAGTTTAAATCTGTTAAAATTAATGAAGTCAGTGAAGCTCCGGTTTAAAATAGTGCGCAATTATAGCCGCAGATGCCCGCAATGGCTCCGACTTGCCCGTGGAATCCGGTATTCCCGGTATTCCGAAACGTCTACCTATGTGGTGTACCACATCAACAAAAACAACCGTAAGAAGGACCGCCAAGATAGGGAGAATCGGCGGAACCACAAGCAGAGACCAGCAGATCCGACGAAGGAAGTGTTGATGGACATTTCCCCAAGAAGGCCAAGAAAAGGCGACGATAGAAAGGTATGGGAATAATTCTTATTACTGTATTTACCGTTCATAACTAGGATCACAGGGTGTGACGTCATTGAAGTGAACATTTCAAGCATAACTTTTTAATCCGACGTAACTCGCAAATGTAAACAAATCCGGGTTTTCAGCTGCATGTATGATTCATAAAGCAAATTAAAGAATCCACATCAATGTTTGATGATTTATTGCTTAATTTGTTTAACTAAGCATATTTTTCGAATCAACGTTTCTAACTATTTTGATATTTACAACTTTGTTGATAGATACACCGTTTTGATATATGAGAATACCAAACGACGTATCTAGCCAAAATCCAAAGTAACAGATACACCAAACTGGCACCATACAAAAGCGACGTATCTGGCATGACGTATCTGTAATCAACTCGGTGTGTATTTTTGTCAAAATTCAATGTGAAAATGATATCGAATGAGTAGGTTTTGTTTCTTACCTAGTGCATGCTATATCCCTGGTGATGTAAAGCACGAAAAAACTTATGAAAAGTCTTTAATTTAAAAACTATATTAGTGAAAATTTAATGGTCGTCAACATTGACCATGAATTTACTCAAATCAGGGGCCGTACACAAATTACGTCACGCTTTTAGGGGGGAGAGGGGGGGGGGTTCAGAGCGTGACGACCCTTCAAAAAAATATTGAGGTCCCATACAAAAAGTGTGACATAGGGGGGAGGGGTGGTTGAAAAACGTCGATTTTTGCGTGACAATTTGTGTAAAACCCCTCAGTGAAAAAGTTAGATACGTTGTTTTGAAAAATTATGCTTGATTTCATTGCACCATTCATGAACGGTTTATTGCGAGTCAGATTCTTCCGCAAATACTCCATAAAGCATAAAGTTTACTACTACCTAGTTGATAATATACGATTTCTACTTGGAATTCCATAAATGTTCTGGGGTTGCCGTAGCTGAGAAAATACAATGCCGTTTTTAATAATAAAATTTGGACAGGAGGTGGCGTCCTAACTCGTGAAAATCAATACCGTCAGTGTACCAGTAGCCGCTCATGACCCAATAGCCGCTCACTGTTGTAAAAATCAAGTTTTCACGCATAAATACCCCCTTTTCGTCTTTGATATTCTTGGACAATATAAATTAAATGAGAGCAAAGCTATTTTATGCAATATTTACCAAATAACATAAATTTTAAAAACAAAACAGTAGAATTTTTTGACCGGCTATTGGACCCAAAAAAGCTGTAGGAAATTTTATGTGTTCCAATAACCGCTCACGCAAAAAAATACGTGAAAATTGTAAAAACGGTCGATTTCAGTACACAATGTATTCAATCACTATTATACACTCCCGCTGAACATGAAAAAATAATTGTAAAAACAAAAGAGTTGCAAAAATAATTCACTTTTCCGCAAAAGTCTATTTAAAAGATGGCATACATTTGTCCGTGAGCGGAATTAGGACCACTTTGGTCTCACACAAATTGTAATAAAATCATACTTTTTATGAAAAGTTCTACATAAGTCTTGTTTTGTGTCTGATTGTACTTAGATTAAACTAACTTAAAATGCAAAAACATTACAAATTGGCTTACCAGTCATTTAACAGATGATGTTTTTCTGCAAAACTGGCCTTAGATGAGCGGAATTATGGTATTATCATCAACATAGTTTTCGTTCCTTAAATGGCTTATAAGGTGATTAACAAACGGGCCATTCACAGATAACGTCACACTTTTTGGGAAGTGGGGGGGTTTACATAACGTGACGACCCTTACAAAAAGTGTCACATAGGGAGAGGAAGGGTTGGAAACGGTCGATTCTTGCGTGACATAATTTGTGTATCATCCCTAGAAATCTTAAACCGCTCTTTAATTATTTCATTTATTTGGTCATTTTGTATGAAAACCTGCGTTTGTCCGATCATTTATGCATCACAGTGTACCTTAATGGTCAAAAATAATGCTGAAGACATGTTAATTTGAAGGTGGTGCTCAGTCTTGTAAACATTCGACACTTTTCACTTACCTTCATTTCGTTGCCGCAGTCGGGTGTCAACTTGCTTTGTTACATTCGTACGCTATCGTTACCTCTTACACACAACACGACCGGTAGAACGAAGATTAATAAACAGAAAGGGTCAAATCAATATCGTCTGACACGATGACATTTGTCTAATTATAGCTTTTCGCACAGATTTTCAGTCAATTCCGATTATGAATGTTGATATTAGTTTATTCTTACATGTTGTATTGAATACGACACACATATCCCTTTCGTGAGGGAGCGCAAAAAAGTGAAATCTCCATACAAATTGCTCAACTTTGGCTCTCCAGAACTCTTAGATTTCCCAAAAAAGTAATTATTATTTTTACTCATTTGAAAGAACTACTCTTTATCTTTTGATTTCTAGTGTTGACTACATAGATAAATCGGAAATAAATAATATGCGACAGATAAAACTTTTTCATGTTTTACCGTTTTTGCCCACTTTTTGTTTACCTTGTTGTGGTAAATTTTACAGGCAACGTAAACAAAAGTTTATTTCACACATACAAGTATAAGTAATGGCTGAATTAGTGGAATAATTTATACATCATATAAAACAAAGTCTAAACAGATGAAAAAAAAAATATACAAAACTGTTACCGCTCAACAGCACAATTGTGTTGGTTCGTCACGAAAGGGATATGGCTAGCATAGCTCTTATTATGGAAGATGACAGTAACAACAAAAACCGAACTGTCTCCCGAAGCCGCTATCGTGACGAAGTGCATTCGTTTGATAATTTTGTTTCGTACAGTAGTTTGATTGTTTGTGTTGCGAATGTCGGAAACAAAGGAGGCCGAATATCGTCGAAAAGATTCAAATGACTGTGATCTCTAACAAGACTGGTGGTTAAGGTGGCCCACACCTATATGAAAAACAAAAATTTCGAAAAATGCCAAGTCTTACCTTCTCAACCAGTTGTTTTGGACTCCCAGAAGCTACGTTCAAAATTTGAGCAAAATCGGTTGAGCCTAAGGGGGTGCTCAAAACGCTTGAAGTTTGTATGGGAAAACTTGGCCAAATGTATGCAGGAATTTTAAGTTTTCGAATTTTGCCGCTAGGTGGCGCTGTAAGCGTTCAATAATCAAACCCTTTGATATTTTTGTAGGTGACTATATGCCAAACAACTTTGTCGAAGACCGCAAAGTGATCCACCGTCTGTGAAAAAAGTTATACCCTAGGAAAGGTGGGGACAAACTTTATTATTATTTTTCCAATACATGTAAAGGAATAATATCAATAATGAAATCTCAATACTTTGCCTCACTTTGCCTAGGGTATAACTTTTTTCACAGACGTCGGATCACTTCGCTGTCTTCGACAAAGTTCTCTGGCATATAGTCACCTACAATAATACCAGAGGGTTTCATTATTGAACGCTGACAGCGCCACCTAGCGGCAAAATTCGAAAACTTAAAATTTCTGCATACATTTGGCCAAGTTTTCCCATACAAACTTCAGGCGTTTTGAGCGCCCCCTTAGGCTCAACCGGTTTTGCTCAAATTTTGAACGTAGCTTCTGGGAGTCCAAAACAACTGATTGAGGAGGTAAGACTTGGCATTTTTCGAAATTTTTGTTTTTCATATAAGTGTGGGCCACCCTACTGGTGGTGCTAGTCATTCAGCAACTTGAAGAATGCTGTATCTCAGGATCTAGAGCAGATAGAAATGTGGCGTAGGTTCAGATAGGAAACTGTTAGTTTAAGATTTATTTAACTATAAGCTTCTAGTGTAAACTTGACATTTTATCATAATTTATTGCCTTTAAAAACCTGTTAAAAAATTAGACATAGGTTGCATTTATAAGGTAAGAATTTGATTATAATCATTATAATTATAATAATCATTATTAATTTCATTTCTGTAATGATATACCGCATAGGGCCCATATAGCCGAGGCGGTAAACGCACGGGTATTCAGCATGACCATGCTGAGGGTGACGGGTTCGATTCCCGGTCGGTCCAGGATCTTTTCGTAAAGGAAATTTCCTTGACTTCCTTGGGCATAGAGTATCTTCGTGCCTGCCACACGATATACACATGCAAAATGGTCATTGACAGAGGAAGCTCTCAGGTTATAACTGTGGAAATGCTCATAAAACACTAAGCTGAGAAGCAGGCTTTGTCCCAGTGAGGACGTTACGCCAAGAAGAGAGAGAGAGAATGATATACCGTAGAGTGCCCTATTTCATACGGGTCCAGAACTGATAAGACCTAGAGATCATAACTATAGAAGTAACTGTGGAGTTGTACAAATTTCACTTCAATTATAATGCCAAAAGTGAATTTCAACAACTCTTTATTTGATTTGTCTAGATATTATGAATTAGTGAAATTTGGACCCCACGAAATTAGAGCACTCCCCTGTTATTTCGTAAGCCTTCAATATAATAAGAGCCATATTTTCTTTCGCAAACAGATTCGTATGTGTCGAGAATATTCTACGGAAATTGAACAACTCTGCGTAGTGACATTATTACAATCTGGATAACCATTACCGACAGCCGTTTTTGGGAGAAATCTGCAGAAGACTGATCTGTTCAGAAGTGCTGGTCGACGTTACTGTAACGTTACAGCAGACAGATCGTCAGAAGCAAAGCCACAGCAAAGGCACGCCTGTGTAGTCCCAGATTGCAAGCGGAGGTGCTAAAGTGAAAAGTCGCCAATTATTCCAGTCAACCCAGTCCGAAAGCTCTGTCCGGCCCTAAGACAATGGCACAAATGTCCAAAATGGAGGATAATCTGCCTCTGAGCCTTCTGATAAAATTGAAGGCAGCGTAAATCTGGATTTGTTAGGTGAGTTCGACATTGTTTTCATGTTTAAAAAAAGTTATCAGTGCAGACGAAATAAGTATAAGCAGCCACAATCGAATAATATTTTGGGCGTCTGAACGTTAACCAAATGTATCCTTTGGACTTTACCCTTCCTTTCCTTGTTGTTCTCAAAAAATCGATAAACAATAGTCCTGTTCAATGACGCAGGTTGAACTTACTCGAAGTTGCTGCATCTTGCTCTTACCCATTAGTCAACAAACGTGTAAGAGTTGGATGAAGCAATTTCGAGCAAGGTCAACCTACGCCGTTGAACAGGACTTATATTACAGATCCCTAATGTACATTTTTTTTTCACGGAATACTAGCTAGTGATTGTGAGCATGTGTAAAAATATGATTGTAGAATAAAATTGCATTAAAGGAGTAGTTATCATCCAAATGCGCAATGTTCGGCACTGCGCAAAGTTTGGTACCTACACGGTACACCTTTCTTAGGTATGAAATAGTAATCCTACATTATAGAGATCTGCGGAGGCGGCCATTGTGAGCCAATCGTGCAGAGAGAACTGTCAAAGTGTGAGCCAAATGAACATGCTTATCGTTCGTAGGAAGGCGTCGTTCGAACGTTATTGCAATCGGAACTAAATAAATTAAAATTATTTATTTTTAATATCGAGATATTGGCGGCATAGGTAGGGTGGGGCGGGGCAAGATGGGTCAGTACCATTTTTGGGCGCATTACTCATGTTTTGTTTAGATTAATAATTTTGTTAGATGACTAGCATGAATATACAAAAGTTTGGGGCATTGATTGAAAAAATATTCACTCTCATTGGAAATAAAAAATAAAATGGTTTTTAGCCATTTTTCTTATGTGATACATTCCATATAATCTCCATATAAACGGCCGCGGGGCAAGATGGGTCACCTTCAATTTTGAACGTATTTTTAGAGCATTCAAAAGTTATTTATTTTTTATTACAAGACTATCTCAGAAATGACTTCAATCAAGCGGAATGAACGCTCAAAATTATAACATAAAATTATGATAATTTTTTAGTGAAAACATCGATTTTCAAGACGCTTTAGGACCACTCAAATCGTAAAGTTTTTTATATTCCAAATAAATCTATAAAATGTTTACTAGTAGCTCTTGTTTATTCAGTATGGATATGGAGCATATATGAATGCGGAACAAATCTTATATTTTGACGTTTTTCGTTGAGAAAATGTGAATTACTTAAAAGGTGACCCATCTTGCCCCGCACTTTTTTCACGGTGCAAAATCGATCACGTTTTAAAACTGCTCGTTTAACATCATATTTTGTATTTAATGAACTTTTTATCGACTTTTAGCATAGCTAACTAGTGTATTAAAGAGTAGCGGACGAATACAAACCAATACGATTTGTATTTACAAAGTTATGGTGATCCATCCTTATGCGACCCATCTTGCCCCGCCCCACCCTATGTGATAAGCGTAACACTTTTGCATTGAATTTCAGATTTCTTCGATTGCTTCGCTATTTCAACAAAATTTTGAAAAAAAAAATTCTACCGTAATTAGAAAATGTAAACAAAACAACTTGAACCACAACGAAGTCACGCAAAAAGTTTAAACATCTAGCTTTGTAGCAAGTGTTGGCAGCTGTTGTCAACAAAACAAGCAGCGTTGCCGAATCGATGTATGTAACTTCCGCTCATCTCTATGTAGAGGATTTCTACAGGGGTTACTCAAAATAACTGGGACAGGTAAAATTTTCACTTTTCAAAAAATGTTCAACTCGCTGTAACTTTTCTAAAAGTGCATCAAATATTCTCAATTTTTTACTGTAAGTTCATCAACTAGTTATGTATCAGTAGTCCAATTTTGGAGAAGATCGGACCATTGTCCACGGAGTTATAAAGATTCTAGAAAAAGGTAAAATTATCCGATAGCCAACTTTGAGCTGTTATATCTCCGGATTCAATGAACCGAATGCAATGAAATTTTGACCATTTATGACTTGTATAATGAGCTATGAAAAACCTTTGACTTAACTTAAAATTCTTTACACGGAAGAAAATTATAAAGATTAGATTATTTTTTTAATAAAACACCAAATTATCCAAAACTTCAACATCGTTTCAAAATTCAAGATGCAAATTATAGTTCAATTAATTTTCCTCTAAATGACTTATATATAAATGTGTTTTGAAGGAAAGTTACAACATAGCCGCTAATAAATTGAGAAAGTAATGGGATGCATATTAGAAATTGATTAATTTACTAAAAAACCGTGAAATGAATGAAATCGTTATAACTTTTTCTCTTATTAAAAAATTAAAGTTAAGTTAAACGTGTTTAAGAGTTCATCATATAAGTCATGAATGGTCAAAATTTCATTACAATCAGTTCATTGAATCCGGAGATATAAAAGCTCAAAGTTGGCTATCGAATAATTATACCCTTTTCAAGAATCTTTATATCTTCGTGAAGAATAGCCCGATCTTTTCCAAATTTGAACCACTGATACACAACTAGTTGATGAACTTACAGTAAAAATTTGAGAATATTTGATGCCCTTTTCAAAAAGTTACAGCGAGTTGAACATTTTTTGAAAAGTGAAAATTTTACCTGTCCCAGTTATTTTGAGTATCCCCTGTACCTTTTACACAGCGCAACATTTTTTTGTCTCAAAAGCAAACTTATGTGTCTCTGACAGTTTTGGGCCGCTGATTTCGAATCCGGGCTCAGATTTGCTCCAGCACGTCACAATTTTGAGCTATACCTCAATTTATAGGGCAAAATATGCGATTTTGGGCTTTTTTGACTGCAAGCCATTAAGTATGGAAATATTTTTTTAAGCAATCAATAGGTTAATTGGTAAATTGACATCTAAATTAACGACTCATGAAAAATATTTCGTTATACCAAATCAAATTCGAGAGATTTAAGCATTTTAAGTTAGTATGTAAAGTTGCATGCAACTTTTAAAGGATGACTTGTATGGGAAATATCGTACCTAACATAAATCGCTTAAAACTATCAATTCGATTTGGTAAAACGAAATATTTTGCATGAGTCGTTAATTTAGATGTTAATTGACCAATTTATCCTTTGATTGGTTTAAAAAAATATTTCCATGCTTATTGGCTTGCAGTCAAAAAAGCCCAAAATCACGTATTTTGCCCTATAAATTGAGGTATAGCTCAAAATTGTGACGTGCTGGAGCAAATCTGAGCCCGGATTCGGACTCAGCGGCCCAAAATCTGTCAGAGACACATAAGTTTGCTCTTGAGACAGACAAAAAGTTAATTTTTGTTACGCTGTGTTATATTTGGCCATTTCCGGCGGGACTTCAGATATGCTCTGAAAATATTTTCCTGCTTACTGTTCATCAGGATATAAAAAAGCCACGATTTGATATGTCCCTTGCATGGGTTTAATTAACTTCTATACTTTGCCACCTCCGGCGGAACATCTGGAATCGGTTCCGATATGGTCTGAGAATGCTTTCCTGCTTACTGTTCATCAGGTTATCGAAAAAGCTGTGGTTTGATATGTCACATGTATGGTTTTATTTCAATTTTATATTTGGCCACTTCCAACGGGACACCCGGAACCGGTTCCGGGACAAAACCGGTTCAGATATGGTCTGAGAATATTATCCTGCTTACTGTTCATCAGGATATCAAAAAAGCCACTTTTTGATATGTCGCATGCATGGGTTTGGTTAACTTTAATACTTGGTCACTTCCGGCGGGATATTTGCAACCGGTTCCGGAACACTACCGGTTCCGATATGGTCTGAGAATGTTTTCCTGCTTACTGCTCACCACGTTATCAAAAAAGCCGCGGTTTGATATGTCGAATGCATGGGTTTAGTTCACTTTTATGTTTGGTCACTTCCGGCAGGTCACCCGGAACCGGTTCCGGGACACTACCGGTTCAGATATGGTCTGAGACTATTTTTCTGCTTACCATTCATCAAGTTATCGAAAATGCCGTAGTTTGATGTGCCGCATGGATGGGTTTGCAGCGTTTTCATATCTGGCCCCTTCCTGGGGTACCGGTCCGGAACACCTAAATGGCCATAACTCCGGAACGGCTGGACCGATCTGAACCATTTTCAATAGGAAACAATGGGACCAGATTCCGCGTCGAATGAACCGTCGGTCAATAAAATCGGTTGAGGTTTACTGCCAAAAAGTGATGTGAGTTTTTTTGTACACACACATACACACACACACACATACACACACACACACACATACACACACACAGACATCACCTCAATTCGTCGAGCTGAGTCGATTGGTATATAAGACTTGACCCCTCCGGAGGCTCTATCAAATTTTCGTTTTTGGAGTGAACATATAGCCTTTCAGTACACCTTGGTGTACGAGAAAGGCAAAAATGGTTGATTTGAACTAGAATTTAATAGTGTTTACAATTTATTTTTCTGCGTGTATGGTTTTAATCTAGGGTGACGAAGCGTGATATCGACAGGCTTGTTCTCTTCGTCATGTTTTTTTGTGGGCCAAATTTGCCTGAAATCATGTGTTCACTGTACTTTAAAACAAATATAATATAATATATTTTAAATAAAGACAGATGTAGCTTCAGAATAACGACCAAAATATGTCAGGTAAGATTTTTGTTAAGTTGATTATAAATTTGTCCACCAGATCATAAAACGCCATCAAATTCGATTTTGTAAAACGAAATATTTTGATGAGTCGTTAATGTACATCTTAATTGACCAATTCACCTTTTGATTGCTTAAAAAAAATGTCCATACTTAAAGGCTTGCAGTCAAAAAAGCCCTAAATCGCATATTTTGCCCTATAAATTAGGGTATAGCTCAAAATTGTGACGTACTCGAGCAAATCTGCGGCCGGATTCGGATTCAGCAGCCCTAAATGAAATCTGTCAGAGACACATACATAAGTTTGCTCTTAAGA
>NC_085138.1:395637666-395666709 GCF_035046485.1 Aedes albopictus | reverse complement strand
TATTGTTTCAGGTAATATTGCAGTGTACTTCTATCTAGTAACGGTAAATATATTAATTTCACCAAGTGGTATTTCATGCGCAGCATAATGTATTTGATTTACTCTTTTTGTTTTATTCCGCGTTCGTTACAAAAATCAATATTTGAAAACAAAACCTAAAGGTAACATGCCTCAAATGATGATCGAATCAGCTTGACGAATGTAACAGACATTTGTCAATAAGTATGTCAGTGTGGGTGAGCATGCAAATAAATGTCAAACTTGCATTTTTTTGTTAACATAAACATGATTTAATACTGCTGGTTCGGAAGCAAATATTATGCTGCTATATTAAATTGGCATCACAAAGAAAAGGCTGGGTAACGCGTACGACAGACCGCATTGAGGCCATCAGGCTCTTCTCAGCAATTTCTATCCCTACCTCCACGTGGTGTCAGCCAGGCTGCAAGCAAATTTAGGGAACATCGAGTAACCTACCCTGGTGGGATCTTTGGTCGTTGGCTGACAAGGAAGGGAGGGGGGCTTGCTTCTGCAAAGCTGAGTGCCTGTTTCCCATTTGCTCTGATCAACTTTTTAGTGTCAGTGAAGAACTACTGTAAACCATAGTTATCCTGAAAATTAGGAGGTTGGTGTCCGGATTCCTACCAGGTTACATATTGTAATTCTTCCCGAGTATTTTGAAGTGATTCGTCCTAGGAATTCTCTTGGACTATCTACCAGTCTTCCATTAAGGATTATTCCTGAGGTCCCTTCTAAAGATTCATAAAATAATTGTTCCCGAGATTTCTACAGGGATTCCCCTTGGGATTTCTTTATAGATTCTTTCCGGGATTCCTCGATTGATCCTTCCTGGGTTTTCTTCAGGAATTTTTCCTGGGATTCCTTCAAGGTTTAGGTAAAGAATCCTGAAATTGAATTACGTTAGAATTCTTTTGATTTCAATAACATACTCAACTCAATTGGTCAGGGACGTTCGAGCTAATCAAGATGATCTGCTCTCGTTGGTGGTACAAACTTCAATATATAGTGTGCTCTTTTCCTTACTGTCGTAAGTATCGAGCGCAGTGGATACGTGACCCTTATCGCTGCGTCAGCAACTTGGTCAGTTTATCGCACTCCTATGACACAGCATGTTTATGCTTATACATCAACAAAAATCCTGTGCGACTCGGGTTTGATCGTCTATACTTAGTTACGATGCATAGGCGTCTCAAGGGGTTTCCACCACATAATGATTCCTTGCAGGATCCTTTTCCGGTATTCCTTCAGGGATTCCTTCTAGGATTCCATCAGATATTTTTTTGGACATTGTGTCCGGATTCTTTCACGAATTCTTATCGAGATTAAATCGGGAAGGATACTTCTTGGGGTTTCTTCGGGGATTGTATTAGGGATTTCGTTGAGGCTCCCTTTAAGGATTCCTTCAGGAATTCCCTCAGCATACCTCGCAGATTTCATCATTTCTTTCTACCGGGTTTCCACCAGAGATTTCTCCCAATATTCAGAGACTCTTTCATCCTGGGATTCCTTCAAGAATTACTCCTACGATTCCATATGACAATCATTCATTGATTTGTCACTTGATTCCTTAAAGGATTTTCCCGACATTTATTAAGACATTTCTACCAGGCTTCCGTTTAGGATTCCTTTCGCGATTTCTTCCGAGATCCCTCCCGGGATTTGTTCATTATTTTTTCGCGGGATATCCGAGATTCCTTCATTGGTGCTTGTCGGGTATTCTTCAGTGATTTCTCCTGAGGTTTAATCTCTCCAGCATTTTTTTTTTTCTAGAAATTTTCTACCAAGATTTCTTTAGAAATATCTCCCGGGATCCCATAAGGGATTCTTTCAGTATTCCACCAAGATTTTCTCGAGTACTCTATCAGGAATTTGTCCTGGAATTCCTTCCTTTTTTCCCAGGATGCCTTCTGGGATTTACCGTGGAATTCATTTCAAGATTGTTTCGCGTAATTTTAGAGCTTCCGCCCGAGATTCGTTCAGGTTATTTTTCCAAGGAGTCTTTTAGGAATTTCTTCTGAAATTTCTTCATTGATTTCTTCCAGGAAATCCATCCGACATTCATTTATGGGTTTCTTTGGGAATTTTTGCTTCGTTTTATTTGATTTATTTATTCCTAGATTCTATTAAGGATTTTTTCTTGATTTTTTCGGAGACTCCTTGAGGGATTCTTACCGTTTTTTTTCTCTGGGATTCTATCCGGGATTATTGAGGATATTTTTCCCGGAATCCTTACATTTTTTTCTTTTTTGCATTCCTATGGGGATTTCTCTTAGGGAGTGTGTGGTAGGATTTCGTCCGGGTGCCAGTGTCGCGCGCGTTTGCTTCGGTGGTTCGATTTTTTTTTTCTTTTTCTATTCCGAAGTGAGCATTGCGACGGCGGAGTCGGTTCCGAATTTTTCACTTCCCGTCGGCGCTAGTTCCCAATACACTTTTAGTTGATAATAAATATTTTCTTTCATTTTTTGCATTTACACAAAAGAGTGAAAAGTGTTAGTTCGGGCTCGCCGGTCGAGAAAAAAATCCGGGCGCCGACAAGTGAGTCGCGTTCAGTGTATTTCTGTGTGGAATAGACTAAAGGTTTCTGCTCCCTAGTGGAATGGAGACGCGCGATAGAATTTTCTTTTTGGCTAGTTTTTGCGTAGAAAAGTGGTCGGTTGTTAACGGCGGTTTGTATATATTGGTCCATTGTCAAATCATATCACCAACCATAGGTGACTCCCAGACTGACAATGTACCTTACCCTACTAACAAAAAGTCCTTCCTGACACAAACGTGGAGATGCAGCGATTTGCGGTCTTTATAACAACGTTTGTCTTACTAACATTCCCTCCCATCCTCGATGACCGTAAGGACGTGGCCGGCGCCGTTATTGACCCTATTGAAGTTGAGAGCTCTCGAACTGTGTACATTGAGAATAGTAAGCTAGTCTTAAGCCCTATTCATTGGTTCCCTGTGCAATTTCGATTGCTCTGGTCAATCACGGAGTAGCAACTACGAATTGTGCGGTCATCTATGCTCATGCTCATGCTCCTATGGGGATTTCTCTTAGGTTCATTCCAGGATTCTAACATAGATCATATCCAGGATTCTTTGAGGGATACGTCCAAGATGTTCAAATGACTGCCTTTTGAGGTTATTGCAGGGATAACACCAATTTGTCTAGGGATTTCTTCAGGGATTTTTTCATAACTCCCCGAGCAGAAGAGAATAGCAAGTTAATAACTACGAAATCACATAACCTGTTTTTATATCTTGTTTTGTTATTATTAAATTATCAAGGCATACCCGAGCAGGAATGAATAACTGCCACACAACTAGAGCATACCAAAGTCAGGTATCATACCAAGACAAGGTATTGGTCGGTTGTCCAGGTATTGAAAATAACTTATTTTGGTTTTTTTGTAGGTATTGATACAATGCCTCAACGAGTTATTGGTTTGGTGTTGAGGACTGCTTGAGGTATTATTGAATTATGGAAAAATCGCTATTTGTATGGAAATATCGCCGATTATTATTTGGGTATTGCCATACCCGATACCATTATTCACGCGTTATGCACAGAATACACCTCAGTTATTATTTTAGGTATTTTACCTCTTATGCAGGGCTACTTAATACCTCATTCAGGTTGTAGGTATTCGATTTTCCATACCTGAGTTTGTTATTCTTCAGCTATTTTCTCCTGCTCCTAGCTTTTCCATAACAAATTTTGTTTGACAATCTCATTTTGTTATAATGAAGCTATTTATATACATAAGCTAAATTACATTTAAATAACATGTATTGTTGAAGTACAAGTTTAGTTATTGTTGTACTATTGATCAACTTATCAGCAATAGCACAACAGTAACAAGTTTTGAAATCACAGCAAAAATTCGACAATTATGACCTGTCCCTTTGTGTTGTTCCATTTTTGTATTCAGTTAAAAAGGAAATTCCTGGACGACTCTTTTTAAGAATTCCTTAAATAATTTTTGGATAAGCACTTGGAAGTTCTGGGGGAACCTTCCGATAAATCCCTGGAGAAGTCTTCAAGAGAACTACTGGAGCAATTTTCTTAGAAATTCCGAAGTTAATTCTTCTGAGCAACTATTAGGATTCTTGGCAGAATCTTTTGAAAAACTCCTGGAGAATCCTTTGGAAAAACTCATGGTGAAATCCTCAAAGAAACTTTCAGAGAAATCTTAAGATGAACTTCAGGACTAATGATCACAGGAAGTTCTGAAGAAACCCTTGAAGGGATTCGATGCAGGATTCTGGAGGAATTTCTAGAGGAGTCTTTGAAAATCCATGAAAGATTCCGTCAAAGAACTCTCGGAGAAATTTCTGGAAGATTTTTGGAGTCATTTATGGAAAAGTTTATGACCAAATCTGTCGACAAATTTTTGGAAGAATTTTATGACAAAGTCATTTGATAAACATGAAAGGAGTTTTTGACGGAATCCTTAGAGAAATGAATAGAGGAATTTTAGAAAAAAATATTGCAAACATTTCTGGTGAAAGTCCTGTAGGAATCATCAGAGGAAGTTCAGGAGAAATTATAGCAAACTTTTTGGAGAAAATCTTGCAGAATCCAGGAGGAATATTCGACGTAACTTTTGAATCCAGGGAAAAATCGGAGGAATTAAAACAATCTTTCCAGGAAAATTGTAATAATCTGTACAATATTACCAATATCCCAAAAAATTTCTGCAAAACTGTTGAGCATTCTAAAAATTCTCCCCTTTTATGCTGATTATTATCAATAACATATTAATATCAAAATTTGTTATTGAAATATTTTCCGAATTCACTGTTATTAAGTTGTTATTGAAACTAACAAAACAAGTTATTGAAATGGTTTTCCAGGAACATTTTTTTGTTATGGAATTTGTTATTTTGCCGCTTATGACAGACAAGTTTATAACACAATATGTTATGGTAATAACTTAAAAATAATCCATTTTATTATTCAGTTATTTTGCCCAAATAACACAGCTCCTTATGCTGTTGTTATTCCCTTCTGCTCGGGTCTTCTTGGACTGGGATTCCCTTTGGAACTAGTGGGCTCCCTTCATGGATTTCTTTAGAAATTCTTCCTATGTAGCCTTCATTGAAGCTTCCCGCAGTACCTGTATTGCTTCTTTTTACCAAGATTCTTTCAAGAATTCCTTTAAGGATTGCCACTGGATTTCTTCGGGGATGTCTCCCAGAATTATTTCAGGTATTCCCTCCGAGATTCATTAAGGTATCACTTCAAGGATCTCAGGAGATTATTTAAATTATTTCTTCAGGAATCCTTTCTGATTTCTTTAATAGATTCCTCTCGGGATTTCTTTTAAGATTTCTCAAGAGATTGCCTAAGGATTCTTTCAGACTCTTTTCTTGAAATTCCTTCAAAAGATAAAAGAGAAAAGTACAAGAAGTTTTTGAGATGCAAAGATTTCTGTAGTGATAGTCGTAATGTAATCCAACAGCCTTTTCTATTTTTTTTTCTTGAGTAGGTATCATTTCTTTCACTTGCTTAGAATTATCTTGCATCTATATGGATCAAAATGTAACGATAGCATACAATTTGTGCTGAAATAGAACATGAGAAAATTATCAGATATTGAGGGTCTACATTAGGGTGGCCCACACTTATATGAAAAACAAAAACTTCGAAAAAATACCAAGTCTTACCTCCTAAATCAGTTGTTTTGGACTCCCAGAAGCTACGTTCAAAATTTGAGCAAAATCGGTTGAGCCTACGGGGGCGCTCAAAACGCTTGAAGTTTGTATGGGAAAACTTGGTCAAATGTATGCAGAAATTTTAAGCTTTCGAATTTTGCCGCTAGGTGGCGCTGTAAGCGTTCAATAATCAAACCCTTTGGTATTATTGTAGGTGACTATGCCAGAGAACTTTGTCGAAGATTGCGAAGAGATCCGACGGCTGTGAAAAAAAGTTATACCCTAGGCAAAGTGAGACAAAGTATTGAGATTTCATTATTGATATTATTCCTACACATGTATTGGAAAAATAGCAATAAAGTTTATCCTCACTTTTCCTAGGTTATAACTTTTTTCACAAACGTTGGGTCACTTTGCGGTCTTTAACAAAGTTGTTTGGCATATAGTCACCTACAATAATACCAAAGGGTTTGATTATTGAACGCTTACAGCGCCACCTAGCGGCAAAATTCGAAAACTTAAAATTTCTGCATACATTTGGCCAAGTTTTCCCATACAAACTTCAACCGGAACCGTTTCCGGTCTGCTACGTGACCGGAACATGTCCAACTGCCTCAGAACCATACATGAATAGGTGTGCTGGAATAAAGATATAATATTAAATGATTTGTTACGAATTTCAACATGTCTTCGCGGGTTTTTTTTTTCTAAGTGTCTGTTTTAATACCTTGAGGATACCTCGGAGCAACGGTAAAACTTTTGTGATTCTATTGCATATGGCCGAAATTCAACTCATATGTGATTTTCTATAAAATTTTCATCAAAATCGAATGAAATTTGGCAAGGTTACAAATTTTTAAATGTTGGATGTTGGCACCTGGTACTTTAAAGGTTAATACAATCTTTCCGATTGCCATAATTTAACTTTATAGCTTATTTTTCTCTGTATCAACAACTGCAGCTTCCCATCTTAGTCAACTTTTGCAACCGAATCCCATTCAGAAATCACCACCCAACCGACACTCGATGGAAACTTTCTTTCCTGCGGGCACTTGTCGATCGAGTGGTCTATAAAGTTTAAATTATACTTTATTATCCTCAATAACAAGCACCCCATCCGTCCTCTCCCCCACCGCGCAGATCATAAGCTTCCGTTCTCGATCCAACCATGGCACCGCGTTTCTCAAACGATGATGCCATTTGAACCAAGTTCGAATCCTTTTCTCTCAAAATCTTCAGTTCAGTAGCAACACTTCTTGGCTGCATAGAAATTCAACAACGTCGTCGTCGGACGCAGCTCTGGGAGTTCTCATGGAGCGCTTCAGCTTCCGTTTGTAGTTTACCCGAAGTTTTTGGCTAAATAGATTTTCCCGTCTGTTCGTCGTCGTTGTCGTCGCTGGCTGCAGAGAAACTCGAACCCAAAGTGGGCGGAATCTTGAAATTAGACGATTCAAGCTTCGAGTGCTGCAACAATCTTCGGGTGCTCGGGGACGAGCGACTCTTTCAAGCGTAAGGAAAAGTCGGTCGAAATTTTTGCACTCACCCTTTCAAATGTTGATGGTGATGCTCGATTGTGCGGATGCGGTTCACCCCCGACAGTAGTGGCGGCGGTGTATTGGGAATATATTTGAGAAAAGATATTGATTTTTTATTCATTCTGCAGCTCTCCGTGGGGAAGGATCCACTTTCCTTTGTCGTCGTCGACGTCGTTCAACGTCTTTGGCAGTGGGAGCTTTTCTTCTGGGAAACAGACAAGAAACATCTGCTCCGTTTCCAGTGTCGTCTGTACTTATGCTGCTTGGGAAATGAAAAATGTAAGACTTTGTAGTTTTGTAAAAGTATGTATCTACCAAATGACGGTACGGAAGAAAGAATCGCCGGCGCTTTTTTTGTGTCGACTTCGGTTCCGCTGTCTTGAGTGCACAAAGTCCACCCCACTCTAGCTCACAAGTACAATGCTTTTCTTTCTATAGATTTTTTCTTTCTCTACAGGACATGGCCTTCTTCTGACCTCGTTGGAGTCTGGCCCATCTGGCCCCTGCTTTTTGTGTACACCATTCTAGTGCAATTATTCGGTGATTAAAAGCATTTCGCGTCTTTTTTTTTTCGCCGGGACGTAAAATCAGGAACTGCTGACACAGGAATTTCGCGATTTCCCCCAGTCGGTCCTTTTCCCGTGCTTGACTGCTGCTCCGGCGCAGTTGCATTCCGTGCATGATGTAATAAATTTCATTTTTCATTCGGTGCTTGCATGCCTGGTCGTCTTTCGCCTTATTCACCGCTCCCAGGAAAAAATGCTTTTGTAACGAGGAAAATCTTTCTTTTTCCGTTTTCCCTGTGATCTCCGGCTGCCATCAAGAACGGGGAACGGCGGCCCTTCCACGCATACGGGAAGCTTTATGATTTGCATTGGAAAACCTTGTTTGGCAAATGAAAAGCACTATTGAATACGACGCCCCTCCCACTAAGAAATTACGTCGTTTATGAATGGCCTCTTATATTATTTGCTCAACTTTAGCAGCTTTGGGTCAGTTTTTGGGAACTAAGGGGTTGTTAGATATTTTTTATACATACAAACATACATTTATTTGCTCAATATTACATTTAAGATAATCAACAATAATACGGCACAATATTCGGTTTGTGGCTGCCGCTCCTGAGCAGAAAAGAATAGCAACAAAATAACATATCGAGGTATGTATCTTAAATAACATTATACCTCGATATGCCCTTCATAAGGTGGACATAAGAGGCAAAATAACAAAACTGAATACCATAATTTTGTATAAATAACACCTGAAAAATAACAAGTCTTGTTATTTCAATAATGAATGCATACCATAAATTTCAAGTGCTGTATTTTGTTGCGGCAAGAGAGTCCATCGATGCGCCCCCCGTAATTGTTGACAACTCGATTGTGAATGTGTGAACAATACGATATGTAGAAGACAGTCTCTGATGAAATTGCAAATCATTGTTTTCCTACGGATAGACGTGAATTTGGCTAAAGCTTAAATCTACAATTAAAATTATTATTTGAACTCGTTGTTAACTATTAGGAGACCGATTCTTTGAGCTTATCACATCGGGAACAAAGGTGTATTCGCTACAAGGAACTCCGAAAAGTTCAACCCCGTAACATTCTCAAAGAATCGTTACTAAGATGCAGAAATCCTTCGTTCGGCAAACTCGGTCCAAGACCCGAGCAACGCAAGAGGCGGCTAGAACTGATTACCAGCCCTGTGTGAGTTCTGCGGATAATGCTGCCCCCGGGGTGGTAGAACAGACATGTTTTGAGTCTTCGGTGATCGACCTCGAGCACGGGAATGACACAGATTGTGTGAAGTGCATGCGACCTAATAACGCCGAGCTGTATATGGTCCAATGCGGAACCTGTAAGTGCTGGTACCATCTTACGTGCGCTAATGTGGATGAAGCTGTACTGCGATCGAGTGATTTCGTCTGTTCAAGGTGTTTACCGAAAATTCCGGCACCACCTAGAAGTTCTACGACAGGACGGACAAGCGTTTCAAGTTCACGAAGATCCCAGATCGCCCGCGAATTACAACAGCTTGAAGATGAAAGGCTTCTTCGAGAAAAGCTGGAAGAAGAAAGACTGCTGCAAGAAAAGTTGCTAGTCGAGAAGGCAATGAACGAGAAGCTAGAACGTGAAAAGGAATACTTGGCACGGAAGCATGAGCTGCTTCGCCAGCAGGATGAAGATGCGGCAAGCATACAGAGCAGCAGAAGCGGTCGAAGCCAAGCAAGTAGTCGGCAGAAAGTGGAGGCCTGGTTCAACCAACAGCTGATGTCCGTCGACTCGTCGGATAATGCTTCAAACCAGCGACAAAAACTCTCAGGCCAAACGGCAGGACCAGTAGGTTCGTCCACTCCTATGGAAACCAGCAGAATCATCGATGAAGGCCTTCTGCGAGCGCATTCCGGCACTAAACAGAATGTTGGCTCGATTCCTCGTACTACAGACAGTATTTCGATCGGAGATAGCCCGGGTGTCGAAGACGATGTAAATCCACCGAACGCTGCGAAGCAGTCGAAGGTACAGAGCCTGCCGCTAGTAAACATCCAACCCTACGTTAAAATTCTGGACGAGGCTAACCCTATGACCTCCGAGACCGCCCTGACGAATACAGGCTATCCACCGAGAATCATTCCAAAGCTGATGGGAAACCCTTTACCGTACACGGCATGGCAACGGGAAACGAGTGAGATGCGGAAGCAGCATTTACGTGAACACCAATGCCCTGACAGAGAGGCAGAGTTGCGGCAAAGTGAGCAACGGGAACAGAAATTGATCCACTTTTTGAAGCGATCGGAGGAACAGCGTGAGCAGGACAGGCAACGTCTGCAAGAAATCGAGGAAATACTGAAGAAACAACATGATGTCGAAGCACAGCATCAGAAGGAGAACTACGTTCGAAGGAGGCGAGAATTGGAGTTGGTCAACCGACTGAAGCTTTTCGAGCAGGAGTATGCCCAGGAGAAAGCGAAGCGGGACGAGGAAAAACAAAAATATCTTGCTAAAGAACAACAGTTAATCGAACAGTTGGAGAATCTGCGCCTTAGTTGCGAGCAATATCCAGCGGCGGAACAGCACCCAGCGGCCGAGCAGAATTCAGTTGCGGAAAGGTGCTCAGCAGCTGAACAGCGCCCAGCGGCGGATCAAGGCTCTGATGCGGAACATCACCCAGCGACGACCAAGCGTACACCGACGGAAAGTCTTGGGAACATCTCAGGAATAATTCAGCGAGGCGTAGCTGTAAGTACTAACCCACCAACGGCTGCGGTAAGTTCTTCCCATGTTGTACAAAATAAAACAATCCCAAGCTTTCACGATAACGATCTAAACAGAAGGACACCAAGTCCAAGTGTTGCTAGCCAGGATAGGAGAGTAGGGACACCCTATACACACTATACACCTCCCGTAGTAGGGCCTCCATTGATAGATTCGTTAGGGCAATCACAATTGGCGCCAAATGTGTCTCCGAATTTGAATCGATTCGCGCCCTTCAATTGTCAGCCGGTTCTGGGTCCGACTTCACAACAACTGGCCGCAAGACAAGTCATTTCTAGAGAGCTTCCGGTATTCAGTGGTGACCCCATCGAATGGCCACTTTTCATTAGTATCATTCCACAGCGGCGTGTGGCTACACCGAGTCTGAAAATCTGCTACGGTTGCAAAGATCGTTGAAGGGAGTCGCCAAGGACGCTGTCAGCAGTTTTCTCCTGCATCCGTCTACAGTGCAGCAAGTTCCATCAACGCTTCAGACGCTGTACGGAAGACCAGAGCAGATTGTGCACAACCTTGTCGTCAAAGTTCGAGCTACACCCGCCCCCAAACCTGAGAGGCTGGAAACGTTGATGCAGTTTGGATTAACCGTGCAAAACTTGTGTGGTCACTTACAAGCGGTGGGGATGGACAATCACCTTTCTAACCCAATCCTCCTACAAGAGCTAGTGGATAAGCTGCCGGCGAATATCAAGTTTAACTGGGCGCTTCATCAAGAGAATCTGTCGGTAGTTGATTTGAAAGCGTTCAGTGAATATATGAGGAAAGTTACAGCTGCTACAAGCGGTGTTACGAGCTTTTCCTTCGCAGCGAACCCAACGAAAGACGAGAGACCTAGGGCTAAAGATAAGGCGTTCGTGAACGCTCACGCGGCCCACGAACAAAAGGATCCAGGTACAGCTGTCAACTCATACGGAGAGAGGCGAGGGCAGAATAAAAGCGGCAAATACCGATCAGGCGATGCAACAAATAGCTGTCCTGCGTGCGGCGCTCACGACCACACAGCAGCAAGCTGTGGGGCTTTCAAAAAGCTTTCGATAGACGGACGGTGGAACTTCGTCAAGGATAACAAACTGTGCCGTCGCTGTCTCGTATCCCACACGCGCTGGCCATGCGAAGGCGAGGTTTGTGGTATCAATAACTGCGAGAAACGTCATCATCGTTTACTGCACTCAGAGCCCAAGAAGCAGCCTGTTACCGATGCCACTGTTACCATCCACCGTCAGCCCGTATCGTCGACGCTGTTCAAGATTCTTCCGGTGACTTTGTACGGGAAAAATGGATCAGTGAACACGTTCGCTTTCCTAGACGACGGATCGTCTGTCACAATCATTGAACAGACCATAGCAGACAAACTAGGAGTAGACGGGCGACCGCATTCTTTGTGCATCCATTGGACCAGTGGCATAAATAAGAAAATTGCAACCAAGGAGCTAGAGGCGATAAGAATTTCGGAACCCGGAAGCAAAATGCGCTTCAACCTGTCCGAAGTGTATACCGTCGAAAACCTGGAACTACCGGAACAATCTTTGGACGCTGTAGAGTTGTCGAAGGAGTTTTCCCATTTGCGGCATCTACCAGTCAGGAGTTATCGAGGGGCCGTTCCTAGACTGCTGATTGGATTAAGCAACTCACACCTGCTGACGACAACCAAGCTTCGAGAAGGCCAAGAGCGGGAACCAATCGCTGCGAAGACTCGCACTGGTTGGGTTGTATGTGGCTGCTTAGGAGGAAGAGATACAAATTTCCAGCACAGGCAAATGCACATATGCGCCGAAAAGTCAGATCAAGAATTGCACGATTACGTGCGTGAGTTTTTCTCAGTGGAGAGTCTCGGAGTTGCCGTAGCTCCAAACTTGGAGGGAATTGAAGATCGGCGAGCGCGCAGGATTCTTGAGGAAACAACAGTTCGGACAGTAAGCGGGAAGTTCGAGACCGGGCTGCTTTGGAAAAATGATGTCATAGAGTTCCCAGACAGTCGACCCATGTCGGAGCGTCGATTGAGATGCCTTGAAAAGCGATTGGAGAAGGACCCAAAGCTATATGACAGCGTACGGCAACAGATAGCGGACTACAAGTTGAAAGGCTACATCCACGTAGTGACAGAAAAAGAAATGACCGAGTTCGACCCACGGCGTACGTGGTACCTTCCGCTGGGAGTTGTGCTGAATCCAAACAAGCCAGGAAAAGTGAGAGTTATTTGGGATGCGGCTGCGAAAGTGGAAGGAGTGTCTTTGAATTCGGTGCTCCTCAAAGGGCCTGATCTGTTGACTCCGCAGCTGAACGTGACCTTCAAATTTCGAGAACGCGAAGTGGCGTTTTCCGGCGACATCCAAGAAATGTTCTTGCAAGTCGGAATCAGGAAGGAGGATCGAAGTGCGCTTCTGTTTGTCTTTCGTAATTCACCTAGTGAACCTTTCGTAACAATGGCGTCTGACGTTGCCATCTTCGGTGCAACATGTTCTCCTGCACAGTCACAGTACGTGAAGAATCGCAACGCAACTGAGAACGAACGAGACCATCCAAGGGCAGCGGAAGCTATCAAAAACAAGCATTATGTCGACGACTATTTGGATAGCGTTGACACCGAAGAAGAGGCCGTCGAACTAGCGTTAGAGGTAGCTGAAGTCCACCGGAAAGCAGGTTTCCATATTCGAAACTGGGTATCGAATCGACCCTCGGTTCTGGAAGCTATAGGGGAAGTGAATCCAACTACGGTCAAAAGCCTATCGATGAACAACCAGAGTGGCTTCGAGAGAGTACTTGGAATTACGTGGCTTCCTGACGAAGATTTATTTTGCTTCACAGTCAGCCTTCAAAACGGACTGGAAAGTAAGATCGCACCAACGAAACGGGCAATGCTGAGCTACGTGATGAAGATCTACGATCCGTTGGGGCTAGTCGGTTCACTAGTAGTTCAAGGAAAGATACTACTGCAAGACGTCTGGTGAGCGAAGGTGGGTTGGGACGAAAATATACCCGAGAACCTATTCGCACGTTGGAAGCTGTGGTTGCAGTCTTTAAAGGAGCTGGACAACGTCCGAATCCCTCGGAGCTACTTTCCGGGATACGATCCTGCTTGTTATGAAGCCCTTGAGCTGCACATATTCGTGGATGGAAGTGAGCAAGCGTATTCATCGGTAGCGTACTTCCGCGTGCAGGATCGAGGACAGACACGCTGTGCACTAGTTGCGTCCAAAACGAAGGTAGCTCCTCTACAGCTAACTTCCGTACCACGATTGGAGTTGCAGGCTGCAGTGATTGGCGCTCGTCTACGCAAGACTATTCAGGATGGTCATTCGGTACAGATAAAACGCACATTTTTCTGGACCGACTCAAGTACCGTTGTTTCGTGGGTGAAATCAGATACTCGACGATATCGGCAGTACGTGGCGTTCAGAGTCAATGAGATCCTGAGCCTATCGACGACGGAAGAGTGGCGTTGGTTAGGAACCAAAATCAACGTTGCGGATGAAGCCACCAAGTGGGGAAAGGGTCCGAACTGCAAGCCCGACAGCCGATGGATTCGTGGACCAGCGTTCCTGTACGACGACGAACAGGATTGGCCAAAAGACAAGTTTCAAGTGACAGCGAAGGATACCGAAGAAGAATTGCGACCGAAATACGTTTGCAGCCACTACTTATCATCTCCGATCATCGACGTGTCGCGATTTTCGAAATACGAGCGGTTATTACGATGCGTCGCGTATGTTCACCGATTCTGCGAGAAGCTTCTGCGAAGGATCAGAAAAGTGACGAGTGAAAAAAATGAGGACATCAGCACCGAAGATTTGCGTAACGCAGAGAGATATCTCTGGAAACTCGCACAATCAGATTGTTATCCTGATGAGATAGCTACACTTGAACGCAACATGTTATTGCCACCAGAAAACAGACAACCGCTACCTAAAAGCAGTTCGTTAGCGAATTTGCCACCTCTACTGGACGAGTACGGATTGATGCGTGTAGATGGTAGAATTGCAGCCGTGGATTACGTGGAACACGATACCAAATTTCCGATAATTCTGCCCAAAGCGCATTCGATCACTAATCTCCTACTGGACTGGTATCACCGCAAGTTCCGGCATGGGAACAACGAAACGATAGTGAACGAAATTCGCCAGCGGTTTTGCGTCCCCAAGCTCAGAACACAGATTCGATCTATTAGTAAACGTTGCCAGTACTGCCGAGTGTACAAATCTACACCTGTAGACCCAAAGATGAGCCAATTACCGCGATGCCGTACAACACCATTTCTCCGGCCCTTCACCTTTGTAGGAATCGACTACTTTGGACCCTACCTTGTGAAAGTTGGACGCAGTGCAGTCAAGCGGTGTGTTGCGATTTTCACGTGTTTAACGGTGAGTGCAATATATATGGAAGTGGTATCAGCCTATCTACAGACTCGTGCAAGAAGGCAATCCGACGATTCATTGCTCGCAGAGGAGCGCCACAAGAAGTCTATACGGACAACGGCACAAACTTCATAGGCGCTAGCAGGGAGTTGGAGAACGAGTTGCGAGAAATCAACCACACTATCGGCAGCACCTTTACGGACGCTAACACTAAATGGCTATTCAACCCTCCGGCAGCTCCACACATGGGCGGATGCTGGGAACGGATGGTTCGCTCGGTAAAGACTGCACTCGGAACGTTGCCTGTATCGCAGAAGATGGACGATGAGTCGTTCATGACATTGTTAGCAGAAGCGGAACATACACAGCAAATAATTTTGTAATATCCAGGCGCGTAATTTCTGGCGACGTAACCAATTTCGAACGTAATTTCACTTGGTTACATCGTTTTCCAGCAATCATCACACTCACCATGTACGCCCTCGTTGGCATCGGAATGTGTCTACAAACTCGTTCCAGCGGAAACCTAGAAGCAGTACCAAATTTATCATCAACCTTCTAACTCGGAGAAATAGCCGAGAGGTAAGGGATACGACTCACAATCAACGGATCCATGTACGAATCCATGCCAATATTTTACTTATATATGATTCATCTATCGTTCCGGTTCTAGCGATTGCTAGACCTACCTTCAAGCTGCAGCGGCTAATATGCTGCGTGGAAAGGATGTAATGTGTACATCACTTTTACGACGCGACTGATGTGCAGCAAAAATGATGTGATATCACAAGAATCTTTTTGCTGTGTATGATTAATTCTCGTCCGCTAACATTCCTGCCACTAGACAGTGAGGAGCAGGAATCGTTAACTCCTAACCATTTTCTAATGCTTAGTTCTAGTGGAGTTAGACAGCAGGTCAAGGCACTAGTTGATGACCGAAAGGCTTTAAAGGGTAGCTGGCAGATGCTACAAAACCGTTTGGATATGTTCTGGAAGCGTTGGATTATCGAGTACCTTCCAACAATATCTCGAAGAGCGAAGTGGTTCTACGACGTTACAACAATCAAGGAAGGATCATTGGTTCTACTGGTTGATGGAAAGGTCCGCAACCTGTGGATCCGCGGCCGAGTAAGCCGAACGTACGAGGGAAAAGATGGTATCATACGGCAGGCAGACATAGAAACATCGACTGGGGTACTGAAGAGAAGACCGGTTTGCAAGTTGGCGATTCTGGATATCAGTGGACGGGAAGGAGAGAACGATCGTGTCGACTGTGACAAGGAGGACAGCGTCGGAAGTTGCGGAGTGGACAACAAAAGGTGTGGTGTCGTCGACTCATTGTTCGGACGTCACGAGGGGGAGGATGTTGCGGCAAGAGAGTCCATCGATGCGCCCCCCGTAATTGTTGACAACTCGATTGTGAATGTGTGAACAATACGATATGTAGAAGACAGTCTCTGATGAAATTGCAAATCATTGTTTTCCTACGGATAGACGTGAATTTGGCTAAAGCTTAAATCTACAATTAAAATTATTATTTGAACTCGTTGTTAACTATTAGGAGACCGATTCTTTGAGCTTATCACATCGGGAACAAAGGTGTATTCGCTACAAGGAACTCCGAAAAGTTCAACCCCGTAACCCCGTTATCCAGAAGGTATGCAATAACAAAGTAATAACATGTTATTAAATTGAACATTTTTCGATAGCTCCATGATATAATAACAAGTCTTGTTATTCAGTTATTTTTCCAGCTAAATCAACAATAACACATCAATGCCTACCCGAGCAGAGGGGCATACCTTACAAATACCATGCGAAGAGCAACATGTGCTCTAATACCTAAAATTGTTATTGCTGCGTTATTCTACGAAATGTTATGAGAACATCACAATAACAGTTGGTGGTATTTGAGCAGAGTTTGGTATTGATGTAGTATTTGTTGGTTTAGCAGTGAAAATAACCTAAGAACAAGATTTGCTATTACATCATGAAGTCATCGAACAAATGAAACATTTAATAACAAGAAATGTCATTAGTTTGTTATTCAATGACTTTGGCATAACAAATACAGCACTTCAAATTTTATTTATGCATTCATAATTGAAATAACAAGACTTGTTATTTCCTAGGTGTTATTTATACAAAATTTTGGTATTCGTTTTTGTTATTTTGCCTCTTATTACCACCTAATAAAGGGCATATCAAGTTATGGTAGTATTTAAGATAAATACCTTGATATGTTATTCTCTTGCTATTTTCTTCTGCTCGGGTAACTTTACTCAAATACCTCCATTTGTTATTGTGGTGTTCTCATAACATTGCGGAGAATAATATAGCAATACCAACTTGAGGTATTAGAGCACAGGTTGATCTTTGTACGGTATTTGTGAGGTATGCGCTTCTGTTCGGGCTCTCCATCCTCGGTCACACCCAATGTTCGCCAAGTCGCGCTCCACCTGGTCTGGCCATCGTGCTCTATGCGTTCTACGCCTTCTTCTACCTACCGGATCAGTCGCGAACACCAACTTTGCAGGGTTGTTGTCCGGCATTCTTGCAACATGTCCTGCCCATCATATTTCCCGGCTTTGGTCACCTTCCGGATGCTGGGTTGGTCGTGTACTTTGCAATCTCGTGGTTCATCCTGCTCCGTCTCACACCATTCACCTGCACATCACCGAAGATCGTCCATAGCACACGTTGCTCGAAAACTTCGAGTACTTGCAAGTCTTCCACGAGCATAGTGCATGTCTCGTGTTCATAGAGGACCAACGGCCTTATTAGAGTTTTGTACATGGTGCACTTGGTGCGTGGATTAATCTTTGTAGACCGCAGCTACTTCTGCAGCCCGTAGTAGGCACTACTTCCACTGATGATGCGCCTTCGTATTCCTCGGCTAGCATTGTTGCCAGCCGTCAGTAAGGATCCGAGGTAGGCGAATTCCTCCATCACTTTGAAGGTATCACCGTCTATCGTCACATTACTACCTAGACGGTCCAGTTCAGTTCCCCCTGCCAGCAAGCATATAGGGTGACGAAGGGTATTATCGGCAGGTTTGTTCTCTTCTTCAGGGGGGGGGGGGGTTTTTGTCAGCCAAATTTCCTGAAACTTGGTCATATAATTCAACTTGGTTGAGAAGGATTTGAGGCCAAATTTGAGTTCAAACAACCCCCCATAACGAAGAGAACAAAACTGCCGAAAATACACAATTTCCCCTATTTTGTTTTGGACGCATTCACCAACAGTCCGACCTTTTCTGCTTCACGTTAAAGCGGGTGTACAGTTCTGCCATCGTTCCAAATGTTCTAGCAATAATACACAGATAAAAATAATGAGATTTACACGTCATGTAAACTTCATTTCAGTCATGTAAATTTAATGTTATGATGGTTTACATGATATATCATGTAAATTTGTGTTATATGTCATGTAAACACTCAGAGTCATGCTGAATTACATGACATATAATGGAAGTTTACATGATATTTTATGACTTTTACATGATATGTCATGTAAACTTCTGTGATATCCCACGCTCCAATTATGTGCATCATATGTCACAGAACTTTACACTCTTTTTTCGAACTGTGTATCCATGTCATTCGCAAAACAGACAAATTGGCCGCATTTCGTGTAAATCGTTCCTCGGCTGTTGAGCCCGGCTCGTCGTAAAACACCTTCCAGGGCGATGTTGAATAGTAGGCAGGAAAGTCCATCACCTTGTCGTAGTCCCCGGTGAGATTCAAACGAACTAGAAAGATCGCCCGAAAACTTTACGCAGTTTTTCGTAGGTACAGCGTCCATTGTCGCTTTGATCAATCTTATAAGCTTACCGGAGAAGCCGTTCTCGTCCATGACTTTCCGTGGCAGTCGGTACTGTCGTACGCCGGCATTTTTGGAAGATTTGCCGCACGATGAAGATTTGGTCCATTGTCGAGCGGCCGTCAACGAAGTCGGCTTGATAACTTACCACGAACTCATCAACTTCGGATGAAACACGACGGAAGATGATCTGAGATACCACTGTGTAGGTGACAGTCAGAGTTGTGATCTCTCGGAAATTCTCGCACTCCAATTTGTAGCCTTTCTTGTAGATAGGCAAATGACCCCTTCCTTCCACTTCTCCGGAAGCTGTTCGGTCTTCCAGATCCGAACTGTTAGCCGGTGCAGGCAGTTGGCCAACTTTCTCGGGCCCATCTTGATGAGTTTAGCTACGATACCATCATTATCAGCTGACTTATTGTTCTTGAGCTGCTGGATAGCCCACAAATTTCCTCTGAAATACCTCCACGGACTCAAAAAAAACTATTTATATGTATTTTTATTCTGAAATTTTCTACAGGAACTTTTGGTTTTTAACAGGGATCAATTCAGAATATCTTCAGTAATTCTTTGTGAAATACCTCCAGAGACGTATCGAAGAATTCATTTGGAACACCTTCCATGGATATTTTCAGAAATTCCACTACAATTTTTTTTTAAATCCTCCAAGTAGGTATGTATTTAGGATCTTTTCTAGCTTTTCCTTCAGGAAGTCTTCCATGAATTATTTAAGAAATTTAGCCTAACATTTCTTCGAAGAGATTTATTTCTCTTATAATTCATACAGAGATTCTTTTAGAACATCATATTGTCCAAGAAAACCCTCTGGAAATTCTATCAAGGAAGGTTTTCGACGGTTTCCTTGTGAAAGTGCTCCATGCTTCAAAAATTCCTTCAGATTTTCCTTCGATGGATCCTCCAGAAATTTATTAAAGAATTCCACTAGAAAAACTCTCAAGTTTCTTTCGGAAAAGTCATTCACAAAATAATGTATGAATTTAGAAATGCTTTCAGCGAAAATAAAATGTTCAGAATACTTCCAGAAATTCCCCTGAGGATTTTTTTAGAAAATATTACACAACTCTTCCACAGTTCCCTTCAGAAAATTCTTCCTGGAATTCTTTTCTAATCTTCTCTGGAGATTCATTCAGAAATTCTTTAGAAGATTTCTCCATGAAATTGTTCAAGGATTTCTTTTAGAAATCTTCTATATATGACACATTCTACCGTGACGTTACAACGTTTTGACGCCTTTTCTGTCAGATTATTTTCTTAAACTCGTAAATTCGACCGTAAACCCTCAAATAGTTTAGCATATTCGGATTCCATGTGCAATTTCCAATAAGTTCAATCTGATAAACAGTTAGTTTTTATTTGAAAAGTATGTAAAAAAGGGAATGAGAAGCGTGACGTTTCAACGTATTAACGTCACGCTACTCATTCTCATTTTTTACATACTTTTCAAATAAAAACTAACTGTTTATCAGATTGAACTTATTGGAAATTGCACATGGAATCCGAATATGCTAAACTATTTGAGGGTTTACGGTCGAATTTACGAGTTTAAGAAAATAATCTGACAGAAAAGGCGTCAAAACGTTGTAACGTCACGGTAGAATGTGTCATATTCATTCCAAAATTGCTTCATGGATTCCTTCAGAAATTACTCGGTTTTAGAATTAACCAATATTTTTTTCAAAAGGTCCTCCCTCGGTTTCTTCAGAAATTCTTCCAGGGATACTTAAGTAAATTGCTCCACAGCAACTTTATAAATTCCCACAAAAAAATCTTACCGAATTTCTATAGGCACCTTTTGAAACTCGGCTAGCAATTATTTTATAAATTCTTCAAGGATTTATTTAGAAAACCCATTGGAAATTTCTCTTTTAATTTCTCATAGTTTTTTTTTCCTAAATTCTTCCAATGGTTAAAAATAGAAAAAAAAAATTCTTCATTCCTTCCTAATTTCTTAAAGAAGGTAACCAGCTATATGTTCAGGAATTGCTCAATTCCGCAGGAATATGTCCAGGAATTTCTCCACGGATGCATCCAAAAAATCCTGCGGAAATTCCTCCAGAGATTCTTACATTTATTCAATTATGTGGGATTCATATAGGAATTCTACTAGAGATTCCTACAAGAGTCCATACATAGATTTCCTGCAGATGTTTTTCAAAGATGTTTCTCTGGAATTTCTTTTATAGATTTAATGAATTCGTCCACGGATTCTTTAAGGAATTAATTAAGAAAGATTTTCTAGGTATTTCTGCAGGAATTCCTTTATAAATTTTTCAAGATTTTTTTTGTAGGGATCTTTTTAGAAGCTGATCTAGACATATCTCCAGGAATCCCTACTGAAAAATAAAATTCATAAAATTCCTCAATATACTTTTCTAGGATTTCCATCAAGAGTTTCTCGGGGAGTTTTTCAAAAAAACATATTTTTCATAAATCCCTCATGGGATTCCTTCAAGAATTTCCCAGTGACTTCTTCAGTTATTCTACTAGACATTATTTCAAGAATATTTCTAAAAAATACCCTTATTTAAACTGGAAATTCCTTCAAAACTTCGTCTAAAATTCCTTTAAAAATGTCTACTGATTTTTTTTGGAATTGTGGTGTTTTTTTTCTGGAATTTTAGCAAGGCATTTTTCAAAAGTCCTTCCATGAAACTTTCAAGAAATTCCTGTAAAAATTTCTATAAAAAATCAATAATGTTTTGGGAATTTTTCCAAGGGTTTTTCCAAGAAACTCTTGAGAAATTAATTAAATTGTACACGCAAAACAAGAAAAGCTACCAAAAATTGAGATATGCCTTTTCTACCAATTTATGTATTAAAAACGTACAGAAAATGTGATAAATCATAATCCATTCGTTGTATTAAGATGCGCTACACGGTTCCATAGCTTCCATACCACTACACACAAACACCTCCATTGAAACCCGAGAAGTTGAACCGGGTTGCGTCTAAAAATAACTTTCGCTTCGCTGCTGAGCTTCGCGTCCTATTGTCTACATGGAATTTTCCACTTGCAAACAGCAACCTGCTGGATGCGGGCTTTTCAGTGCACAATGGGTCTAGAGTCGTATTTACGAAGACAAAAATGTTTCTGCCAAGTTCTGTCATTTCTTTTTTTTTTTTCATTATTGTGAAATGATTACGGTCAATCAAGTGTGGCTTATCCAAAAATCTGCTGATTAATTATTCTCTATACAATATCAGAATGTTTTACAAAGTTATAGCAAATTTACAAAAATAAAACATTCGATTGATTTGATTGATTTGTCTTTATTCAAGAGACTTTCAGCCCTTGGATAAAACATTCGAATCATTAGAACTTTTCGAAAAGTTTTCAAAGTTGCAATAACTTTTTTGCCTTTGGTCATATTTTAGTCGAGTCCAACGATACATGAAGACCAATACATTAGTCACAAACTTTCAAAATTTAATTTAATTCGGTTCGCTTAGTCCTAAGGTACAGTAATTTGATAAACGGAAGTCAAAAACTAGTTCTTCGTTTAATTGCTATATCTCTGGATCAAGTGAACCGAATGAAATGCGACATTGCACAATTATGACTAATACATAGCTCTTTGAAAAACCTTTGACTTGACTTAGACACGTTCAACGAAAACAAACTTACAGCTTGTTGATTACTTCACGAAAAAAATATCAATCATTTGAATGATTTTGCAAATATGTAACTAGCGCCGCCTAGTGGACCATTAACTGTAAGCCCTTGACTCACTTAACAACGTTGTCGAAGACACCAACTTTCTAAGTGGTGAGAGTCCTGAGATATATGAAATTTAGAATTTGCCGTTTATTGGTGGAATTTCTAATTAAACGATCCATCACCATCCATCATGGCATCGCAAATAAAATTATTAGAAAGCAGATTTTTGAATCAGTTTAACCAGACGAACCACCCTAACGTAACAATAATAGGGAATAGGGTCAACAATTGAAAATGAACTTTCTAAAACACAATATGTGTCTAAAAACTTAAGGCTGAAGCATAAACAGTTTTGTCTTCGCAAATACGGCTCTGGACCCATTGTGCAGTATGGCGGCTGTATCACTTCCATCACCAAGCCACGTTTGTGTTGATCATGATGGCTTTCAGCCTCTTGTCTATTCATGTGCAGTTATAGCCGTGCTGGTTAGAGCGCAGGATACTGTGTATCATCATGATTGTGTCTCGGATCGATTCCCGCCGCCGCCCGTATTTCTTTTTAAATATGTATTGGTATTTGATGCCGTCGCTGCTGCCATGATCAGTCTAAAAATAGAACAAATAATGAGAAACCAGTGCGACAGAGCACACGCACACATGCGAAATTTTCCTTTTCCAGATTCTAGGAAGCCAATACAATTTTTGGTATACTGCCACCTACCAATTTTTGTATTTGCAAGGCCCTAATACAATATTTGTATATGTTTCATACCCAATTGTATTAGAATCTGCCAATCTCAGGTTGCGTGTATTGTAATGCAAATTCAACATTTTTTTTTAAATCACTCCTACGGTTCCGTTAGAAATTTCCACTAGGATTACGATTCCTTCAGAGATTTCTGCACGATATTAAAAATAAAATGTATCATTGATGGTATTTTTTTGAAAAATATCTTGTAGAACTGGAGAAATCTCTGCTGGTATTCCTACAAGGTTATTTTTCCGAAGCTTTCCCAGAAAATACACAAAAATACTGGAATATTTCTTAAAAGAGTTTCATAGGGATTTTTAAGCAAATCCCTGGAAAATTATTTGATGAAATATTTTAAAAATTTCCTGGTGTAACTCTGGAAATTCCTACCAGATACTCTTGAAAAATTGTCTGGAGCATTTACCGGACTGAAATTCCCGAAGCACTTTCTGACGTTATCTCTGGAGGAACTCCTGGATGAATGCCTGGAGATTTTTTTAAGATTGTTTATGCGTAAATAGATGTTCGCAATAGGAAAGTTGCACTGTAATAGTTGGTACACGCTAACGCCGTTCAGCACAAAAGTGCATAATTTCCAGACTACACCAAAAATGTGTAACCCTTGCACATTCACAAAATCAGCTCCTGTGTTCGCAAAATCGTTAAATTCGCAAACATTTTTGTACAGCAATCTAGCTAGGTTTACTGGTGACCTTGGAAAACAAAAAAAATATCGACATTTCGCATCTAGACGAGTGTACGAGCTGTTTTTGAGAATGTGTAACTGTAACACATTTTTGTGTGGTCTGGAAATTATGCACTTATGAGTAGGGCTTACACATTTTAGTGCTGAGCGGTTTTACTGTGTAGCGATCTCTGTAACGATTGTCGGCATAATCGATGCAGTTCCGATGCAGTGTAGCTGATACTATACATTTATGTTTGTAGATGTAGACAACCTTTGTATTCAGCCCAGTATTTTCCCAAAATACTGCAATATTTGTTCTTCCAAAAATGTTTGTGACTAAGATGCCTATAAAAGCGCCATAGAACCATGATCCAGTTAATAGTTCGAATAGTCTATAGTAGCTGGTAACTAGTAGTTAGTAGTCCATAATAGTCCTAGTATAAGCGATACATAGGATGAAATATACGCGTGCGCAGTTAGAACAACCGCGTTTGTACCGTTCCGTAGTTAGAATAAACTATCGCCAGTTCAGTTAAGAAATCGTTTCGTGTTGTGAATTAAACTACCTCAAAATACAGTTTATTTGAACTACAATTTCATGTGTGTAAATCAGTTGTCTTGGTCACAGTGCTAGTTCTCGGACCCGACAGTGATCATGCCATGATCACGCTGGTATGTGCGCCAACAAAGATATTTCCTGAATTCCTAAAATATCATGGAAAATTTGTGCAGGAACTCTGGAATTAAATCCAATGAAGCATTGCTTTAAAAATTTCTGAAGGGATTCCTGGAAAAACCCGTAGAGGAATTTTTGAAGAATTCTCCTTGAAAATGACTACAGAAATCCTTGCAGACATTATAGACAAAGATACTGGTGATGTTCTCGTCAGGAATCATTAATATCAATCAATAATAAATTACTGAGGGATCACTGGAGGATTTTCTGAAGAAATCCTATGAAGACCTGCTGGAGACAACTCTGAAAGAATTCATAGTGGAATGTCTTATTCAATTTCTGAAGGGATTAGTACACAAAAATCCCTGAAGTGCGGGTGAAATTTCTGAAGAAAATCCTGCAGAAATAAACAAAAATCTTTGAGGAATTCCTCGATGAATTACTGGAGAAATTTCAGATAAAAATCTATGTATGATGGAATGTTTTGAAGAATATCAGGTAGAACTGGAGAACTCTCTGCAGATATGTAAAAAAAATGTCTTGAAACATTCCTCGAAAAATTCCAAGGATGAGATTGTGGAGTAGTTTGTGTAGGAATTTCTCTGGTAATCTTTGAAGAGATTCCGGAAAAAAAAATCTGAACGAATTCCTGAAGAAAGGTATTAATATATTGTAAGTAATCCCTGGAAAAACTTTTGGAGAAACTGCTGGAGGAAGTTCAAGAAAAAAATATTTTGATTTTTTTTTCCGCACGGTTTTCTAAATAAATACCTGAGAGAATCCTTGAATACATGGAGTTATACATAAAGGTATCTCTGGAGAAATATCAACTATAGTGTTTGAGGAACATCTGAAAATATTTATGGAATAATCTCCGAATCTTTGTGAAAGGAGAGACGAGCCAGCCAATGGCTGAAAGTCTCTATAATATAGCTAAATCAATCAATCTTTGTGAAAAAAATATCCTAGAATTGTATCTTCTGATAACACCCTTGGGGGATTTCTTGGAGAAACCACTACTGGAGTAATTTCTAGAAGAATTTCTTGAGAAATTCCCAGAAAATATCTTGGAAAAATCCCAAAGAATTATTTCGAGAGAAAATATGACAATACATATGGAGTTATTCAGGAAATTATTAAAGAAAAACATGAAGGAACGCATACACGAACTTCTATGGTATTATTGTAGGAATTCTACTGAAATCGTTCTAGAATATTCTGCGACAATCTTCTTTCTTTGTGTTCTTTCAAAGGTTTGTTTCCGGAATGTCGGGAAAACATTTGGTAAATCCTTAAATAATTCCAAAGGCATTCCTAGCGATGTCCCTGGAGGTTTTCATGGAAAACTCAGAAGAAGTGAATGGGAGGAATACATTGTAAAATAATTATCGCTGGAATCTTTTAAAGGATTCTACCACCCTTTCCCCGATAAATACATATACATTTCGTGAAAAAAAATATGGAGGAGTTTTGCTGGAATAATTCTTGATTCGGCGCAATATTGAAATACTTTCCATGGAGGCATGCCAGTAGAAGGGGAGCAGCAATTTGGAAACTTTGAGTAACCAGCACTGATTTAACCATGACAGAACTGGTTCCTCGTTCTGTCTTGTACCTTGCTGCAGCATTACCGCACGCTCTGCGTTCTTCTCCTCCAAAATTGCTCTGCTCTCGTCTCCGAACCATTCGTTCCGTCGATTTCTTTCCACGTACCCGATGGTGCTCTCGGCTGCGTCGTTGATGGCTGCTTTTAATGTACTGTTCTTGTCTGGAAACGCTGCCTCGAGATTCGTATACAGTGGCGACATCCGGTTGCTTCAGTCGCTCTAGGTTGTACCGTGGTGGTCGCCGGTACCGTATATGGTTTATAACGGAAAGTATTAAGCGCAGTTTGACCATCACCAGGAAGTAGTCGAAGTCGGCACCACGCTAGATCCTGATGTCGATAATGTCGAAGAAGGTGAGGGCGGTAATGCTGCAGCATGGGACTCGACAGAACGTGGAACGTTATAAACAGAAGCGGAAACAGCAGACCCGCCTCTTTCGGGAGAAAAAGCGCCGCCTGGAAGAAGCGGAGTGTGAAGAAATGGAACTGCTGTGCCGTTCCCAAGAAACACGGAAGTTCTATCAGAAGCTCAACGCATCCCGCAACGGCTTCGTGCCGCGAGCCGAAATATGCAGGGATAAAGACGGAGGCCTCTTAACGGACGGACGTGAGGTGATCGAAAGGTGGAAGCAGCACTTCGATCAGCACCAGAACGGCGTGGAGAACGTAGGCACGGGAGCCCACGGCAATGGAGGAAACGACGATATCAGTGCAGCGGAGGACGGAAATGAACCAACTCCCACGCTGAGGGAAGTTAAGGATGCCATTCACCAGCTCAAAACCAACAAAGCAGCTGGTAAGGATGGTATCGCAGCTGAACTCATCAAGATGGGCCCAGAAAAGTTGGCCACCTGTCTGCATCGGCTGATAGTCAGGATCTGGGAAACCGAACAGCTACCGGAGGAGTGGAAGTAAGGGATAATCTGTCCCATCCACAAGAAAGGCGAAAAGCTAATGTGTGAGAACTTTCGAGCGATCACCATTTTGAATGCTGCCTACAAAGTGCTATCCCAAATCATTTCCGTCGTCTTTCACCTGAAGTAAATGAGTTCGTCGGAAGTTACCAAGCCGGTTTCATCGACGGCCGGTCGACAACGGACCAGATCTTCACCGTACGTCAAATCCTCCAGAAATGCCGTGAATACCAGGTCACAACGCATCACCTGTTCATCGACTTCAAAGCGGCATACAACAGTATCGACCGCGCAGAGCTATGGAGAATCATGGACGAAAACGGCTTTCCTGGGAAGCTGACTAGACTGATTAAAGTAACGATTGACGGTGTGCAAAACTGCGTAAGGGTTTCGGGTGAACTATCTAGTTCATTCGATTCTCGCCGGGGACTGCGACAAGGTGATGGACTCTCACGCCTACTCTTCAAAATCGCTCTGGAAGGTGTGATGCGACGCGCCGTTGAGCCGGAGAACGATTTTCGAAAAAAAAAAAACCAGACAATTTGTGTGCTTTACGGACGACATGGACATTATTGCCAGAATATTTGGAACGGTGGCAGAGCTGTACACCCGCCTGAAACGTGAAGCAGCAAAGGTCGGACTGGTGGTGAATGCCTCAAAAACAAAGTACATGCTCGTAGGCGGAACCGAACACGACCGGATCCGTCTGGGTAGTAATGTTACGATAGACGGGGATACTTTCGAGGTGGTGGAGGAATTCGTCTACCTCGGATCCTTACTGACGGCTGACAACAACGTGAGCCGTGAAATTCGGAGGCGCATCATCAGCGGAAGTCGGGCCTACTACGGTCTCCAGAAGAAACTGCGGTCGAAAAAGATTCACCCACGCACCAAATGCGCCATGTACAAAACGCTAATAAGACCGGTAATCCTGTACGGGCACGAGACATGGACCATGCTCGAGGAGGACCTGCAAGCACTCGGAGTTTTCGAGCGACGCGTGCTAAGGACGATCTTCGGCGGTGTGCAGGAGAATGGTGTGTGGCGGAGAAGAATGAACCACGAGCTCGCTACACTTTACGGCGAACCCAGCATCCAGAAGGTGGCCAAAGCCGGAAGGATACGGTGGGCAGGGCATGTTGCAAGAATGCCGGACAACAACCCTGCAAAGCTGGTGTTTGCAACTGATCCGGTTGGCACAAGAAGGCGTGGAGCGCAGAGAGCACGATGGGCGGACCAGGTGGAGCGTGACTTGGCGAGCATTGGGCGCGACCGAGGATGGCGCTCTCCACGAACCGTGTATTATGGAGAAATATTGTTGATTCAGTTTTATCTTGAATTTGATACTAAATAAATGAATGAATGTCGAAGAAGTGCCGTCGGTTAATCAAAACGTGGTCGATTTGCTATGCCGTCTTTTTCACCTATGTTGCGCTTCACTTTGCCTAGGATATATCCTTTTTCCACATGCGTCGAAATTATGGGGTCTATCAACACTACCTAGTGGCAAAAATCTAAAACTTGTTTTTTTTTATTATTTTTCGCATCTTAACTTTCTTTGATTTATCTCATACAAACTTGCTTGTAGAGCATCGAGACTTGATGGAGTTGAGCCAAAATTTTCGCTGGAGCTTATGGGTGACTAAAAGAACAAATTCAGATAGCATCCCTTGATATTTTTAAAGTTAAAGTTATTTGCCTGCTTCAAGATATATGATGGTCAACTCGTCATAGAAAGTTTAAATAACTGTAGAAGTTGTTGGAGAACATTATGCTGAGAAGCAGGCTTTGTCTCAGTGGACACGTCACGTCTAGGAAAAAAAAAAAAAGAAAGTGTTGCAGTGTTTCAATTTGTTTTCGTTGACCATTACAGCTCGACCCACTGGAAGAAGCATTTTTCATTACCTGATTCAAAGTTTACTCCGATGTAAATCCTGCTTACCATAACAGCCAAACACCATTTGAGAGTCATTCTACGCACCAAAATTTCTACACCCCGAGTGACAAATCCTAGCAAATGAACCTTGAGCTCCATAAGTCCTCCGGAAGGTACACCTCGGGGACGGCCGATGAGT